>NC_060138.1:1146153057-1146456088 GCF_021461385.2 Schistocerca piceifrons
TTGACCAGACATTTTCAGTTGGTGAGAGATCTGGAGAATGTGCTGGCCAGGGCAGCAGTCGAACATTTTCTGTATCCAGAAAGGCTCGTACAGGACCTGCAACATGCAATCATGCATTATCCTGCCGAAATGTAGGGTTTCGCAGGGATCGAATGAAGGGTAGAGCCACGGGTCGTAACACATCTGAAATCTAACGTCCACTGTTCAAAGTGCCGTCAATGCGAACAAAAAGTGACCGAGACGTGTAACCAATGGCACCCCATACCATCACGCCGGGTGATACGCCAGTATGGCTATGACGAATACACGCTTCGAATGTGCGTTTCCCGCGTGTCGCCAAACATAGATGCGACCATCATGACAGAACCTGGATTCATCCGAAAAAATAACGTTTTGCCATTCGTGCTCCCAGGTTCATCGTTGAGTACACCATCGCAGGCGCTCCTTTCTGTGATGCAGCGTCAAGGGTAACCTCAGCCATGGTCTCCGAGCTGATAGTCCACGCTGGTGCAAACGTCGTCGAACTGTTCGTGCAGATGGTTGTTGTCTTGCAAACGTCCCCATCTGTTGACTCAGTGATAGAGACGTGGCTGCACGATCCCTTACAGCCATGCGGATAAGATGCCTGTCATCTCGACTGCTAGTGATACGAGGCCGTTGGGATCCAGCACGGCCTTTCGTATTACCCTCCTGAACCCTCCGAATCCATATTCTGCTAACAATCATTGGATCTCGACCAACACGAGCAACAATGTCGCGATACGATAAACCACAATCGCGATAGGCTACAATTCGACCTTTATCAAAGTCGGAAACGTGATGGTACGCATTTCTCCTCCTTACACGAAGCATCACAACAACGCTACACCAGGCAACGCCGGTCAACTGCTGTTTGTGTATGATAAATCGGTTGGAAACTTTCCTCATGTCAGCACGTTGTAGGTGTCGCCACCGGCGCTATCCTTGTGTGAATGCTCTGAAAAGCTAATCATTTGCATATCACAGCATCTTCTTCCTGTCGGTTAAATTTCGCGTATGTAACACGTCGTCTTCGTGGCGTAGCAATTTTAATGGCCAGTAGTGTACTACACGATATTTAGAAAACTGGTCTAGTGCCTTTGACCAGCAGATTTGTATTTCGGTGAGTTTGTGAGGATTGCCAGGTGTACGTGTACGCAGGCGGCTGCCGGCGGCCTGGTGCGGAAGGCGGAGCGCTGGACGCTGGTGTTCACCGACTGGGAGTGGCGCAGCTTCGGCCGCGACCACCTCAACCTGTCGACGGCGCTGCTGCAGATGAAGCCCGCCTCCTGCTGCGCCCTGCAGGGAGAGCCGGACGCCTGCAGGTGCACGCTGCGCAAGGTGACGTACCGCCACTACCTCATCCTGACAGCGTGGCCGCAGCAGCACGCGAAAGTGTAATTTCTGCTAGCAGGAATCTGCTGATAAAGAGCGAAATGATGAGGTACCTCTGGAATAGGTGAGCAAAGAAGGCCACATTATTTTTTTCCAGGAGTACCAACCTGTACAAAGGAATCTTTACATTATTAATTTGGGAATGTAGCTCATCGGAAAACCAAAGCACTAGTCACCCCATAAAAGGACACATTGTCCACTTTGGTGGGCTGTACATAATGTGAAACTGGTACGAGGCACTTATGCGACCCTCCCCCGCTGATAAAGTCGTGAGAGTGGTGTAGCATGTACACTATCTGACTAAAAGTATCCGGACACCCCTATAAAATACGGAATTCAGTAATAGATGTCACCAGAGGCGGACCCGCAAATTTAGAAGGATGCGGGGAATTTTGTGTTGTCAGTAGAGAAACAGTCCGGAGAGTTCAGTGGCTTCGAACGTGTACTAGTCATTGCATGTCACCAGAGTAACGAATCGATCAAGGACATTCCATCCCTTCTAAGGATGCCCGAGTCAGCTGTTGGTAATATGGCTGTTAAGTGGACACGCGAAGCAACATCCACAGCTGAACCAAGACCAGGCAGAATTCATGAACTGTCGGACAGAGACCGTCGAGTATTGGCGCAGGGTGACTGTAAAAACAAAAAATTCCTTGAAATCAGTGGAAGGGACCATTCGTGAGCTCCAAAGTGCTACCAGCAGTCCAGTAACACAGTGACTGTGAGTAGGGAGTTAAAAAGTATAGGGTACAGTAGTCTAGGAGTCGATGCTTAGCGACGCTAAAGGTGAAGAGCGGTGGCACTGCACAGTTGATGACTGGAAACGCGTGATTAAGAGTGATAAATCACGCTGCACCCTGTGGCCATCCGATGGAAGATTTGGAGTTTGGCGAATGCATGGAGAACGTTACCTGCCGTAGTATGTAGCGCCAACAGTCAGTTTGAAGGACATAGTGTTGGTTGGTTTATAACACTCCCCGTCTGCTAACTACTGTACCATAACCTCAAGGCCAGAAGCAGGATGTAACATAAAACAATTTTGTAAAAGTAACTATGGCACAAAGCAACAGAGCAGTGTTACCCTCTGAGAGGAATTTTGTTAAGTTGACCGTATTGTTCCTAATGGAAGTGGCTTATCGGAAATGAAAGTCAGAATTACGTTAATAGTGGAATAGTGACAAACAAAATTTTGCCTAGCTATACTGTTTATAGAATAAGGGAAACGGTCGCCAGCCTAATTAGGCAAGAGAAAGATTAACATTCTCGTTTATGAAAGTAGGTATAAGTAACTATAATGGACAACACAACAGACACAACCTAGACTTAGCAACACGCGAGTGCAATGAACTCTAACACACATATGTTTTAAGATTGAAGCTAACAGTTAGAGCAGCAGGAACTATTTTCAAAATTATAACAGGTACAGAAAAACACTATCACTTTCAGGGTTTACACAAACTGAGTGGTCTTTATACTGTTAATATGCACACAAGAGAGACAAACACTTGGCATACATGAGAATGTAACGTTTCACAACTGCAGCTTTCTCACTTTTACTACAACGAAACACAATGTTGACAAAATTGCAAGGAACTGACTCTCCTTTTTAGAATTTACTACAGACAACAACGTGATCATTTACTTTATAAGACTCAGCCTAAAGTTTGAAGTTGGTAACAGCACTTTAAATAACAGTTTCAATAGGAAAATTATTATTGGACAAATAACATTTGCTTTAACTCACTCTGTTACCACATTAGCTTTAACTATCTTACTAATAAGTTCAAGAGGCATTATTTAACAAAGCTCTAGGCTTCAACGTACTTTCAATAAGGACACTCGGTAATCACTTTACTTCAAACGGAGAGGACCCTGAGAGGTGTTATGATGAGGAGTAAAATCAAGGTAGGTAAATAAATTCCGATATGAATTACCTTATATTTCAGCACACTAACACATCCATTAGGCTGATCCTTCACTGTACATCAATATAGTATTACGTTACAGTGATTGCGCAATGTGGTGGCAACTGCATGTTGGTAGGTGGAATTACAGGTAGAATTGCCGGACTTTATCGTATCTTCATGGCGATGATTCATACAAATTCCAGAATAGATCCAGCTATTTATCCACCCATCCGAGGCATTGGAAAGAAGCAGTAAAAGCCTCTCTCTGAATCAGCATGATATGCACCTTTACATTGACAGTGCACAGACTGGTAGCTCCTTTCCGACTGGTGGCTCGTCTCCGACTGACTATCAGTTCCACCTTTTCCACCTATGCCAACCACAATTTGCGCGTGCTACGCATTTCCGTTCCAGAGGGGAGCCACTACACCATTTACATACAAACTAACTAAGAACCCTAAGTGAGGATCAGCAATTTACATAACAGCAAACAAATACATTAAATAAAACAGAACATTTTCACATACTGACACTTCTACAAAAAATTATTCACACAAAATTACAATTACATTCAATAAATTCTGTTCCCTCCAAATGGGACAAAGAATACAAATTGCAGATACACTACTTTGCATAGAATCAAATCACGACATCAAAGGTTTGACAAAAAAAAGAATACACAATTTTATGCTATCGATTTGAACACATTCACAGGCGATCAACAATGTAACATTAAATAAAGCAAAATGAAGCCATACAGCATAAGAGCTGTGGTGTTACAGGTTGACTGGTTGGGGGTGAGGACCAAACAGCGAAGACATCGGTCCCATCGGATTAGCGAAGGAGGGGAAAGGAAGTCGGCCGTGCCCTTCCAAAGGAACCATCCCGGCATTTGCCTAAAGCGATTTAGGGAGATCACAGAAAACCTATGTCAGAATGGTCGGACGCGGGTTTGAACCGTCGTCCAGCGTGCTAACCACTGCGCCACCTCGCTCGGTATGTGGTGCTACAGAGTTGGGTTCTTTTTCGTTGTTACAGTGTGGTACCTTTATTGCGCTTAAGAAAACACTAAATGCCGAAGGATGTGAGCACGTCTTACAACACTGCGTTCTACAAACAACCAAACAACAGAGGAACAATTCAGCATCTGTGAGGCAATGCTGTGTACACAAGAACATTCCTAAAATGGATTTCCCAGCCCAGTTCCTGCCTGAACCCGATGGAACACCTTTGCCATGAGATAGAAGGCAGACTTCGCTCCAGACCATAGTGTTGAACATCACTATCTTTTCTGGTTTCGCCTTTCCTCCGCAGACATTCACACACCTCGCTGAAAGTGTTCCCAGCAGAGTTCAAGCCATCGTAAAGGCATAGGATGGGCACTTTCCATACTAAAGTACACTAACAGGTGTGCGGATACTTTTGATCAAATAGCGTTTGTGCCAGTTGGATGTATGGAACCAGCGCAATAATCCTGGTCATCATGAAGAAATGACAGAATGCCAAAACGGAGATATCGCGTTTGATGGGCCCACAAGCACACCGTAAATGAATTTGCCTATACTTGTTGTTGTATCAGCGCGAACTGTCCATCGTGTATGCAAGAAATAGTGTAACATTCGTAGCCATGTAACAGTGTGTAAGAGAACTGGTCTTAAAAGTATCCTCTCCGGATGCAACCTCGACTGTCACACCTTGTCGATGAGTATCGGTTTCGTTGGAATTCCTGTTGGAAACCTTCAGCTGTGTTTCATTTTGCGCTGTACTACTGGTATCGATAACAGACCATTTTCAAGTTTATCATAAACGAGGAAATGCAAAACGTAAGAAATTGTACAGTTTGACAAGTTTATGTAATGTTATAAATATCGCACATAAGGCATAAATGGCATCAATGTTATACCATGATGTAAACGCTTACAAGTTGCTGTTACAGACCTGCCATAATCAGTAAAATTGTCAACAACAAAAAATAACTGTACAGAGCAGTTGTTACCAAAAGGCTGATTCACGTCGAAAGTCAGTAACAAACTAAACAGATGAACGAACTTGCAGCATGCTGGGATAATTGCACGTCAGCAACTTGTCTTAATCAGTACAACGGAAAACCATCCAAAGTTGTAAATTTCACTTTTTTTATTTACTTGATGACTAGAGGGGTTTCAGATCGATTCCGTATTTCTGGATTTCCGGAAGGCTTTTGACACGCTACCACACAAGCGACTCGCAGTGAAATCGCGTGTTTATGGAATATCGTCTCAGTTATGTGACCGGATTTGTGATTTCCTGTCAGAGAGGTCACAGTTCGTAGTAACTGACGGAAAGTCATCGAGTAAAACAAAAGTGATTTCTGGCGTTCCCCAAGGTAGTGTTATAGGCCCTTTGCTGTTCCTTGTGTATATAAACGATTTGGGAAACAATCTGAGCAGCCGTCTTCGGTTATTTGCGGATGACGATGTCGTTTATTTACTAATAAAGTCAACAGAAGAGCAAAACAAATTGCAAAACGATTTAAAAACGATATCTGAGTGATGCCAAAATTGGCAGTTGACCCTAAATAACGAAACGTGTGAGGTCACCCACACGAGTGCTAAAAGGAACTCGTTAAACTTCGATTACACGATAAATCAGTCTAATCTAAAAGCCGTAAATTCATCTAAACACCTAGTTATTACACTTACGAACAACTTCAATTGGAAGGAACAAACAGAAAACGTTGTGGGGAAGGCTAACCAAAGACTGCGTTTCATTGGCAGGACACTTAGAAAATGTAACAGACCTACTGAAGAGACTGCCTACACTACGCTTGTCCGTCCTCTTTTAGAACACTGCTGCGCGGTGTGGGATCCTTACCAGATAGGACTGACAGTGTACATCGAAAAAGTTCAAAGAAAGGCAGCATGTTTTGTATTATCGCGAAATATTGGGGAGAGTGTCACAGAAACGATACAGGATTTGGCCTGGACATCATTAAAAGAAAGGCGTTTTTCGTTACGACGGAATCTTCTCACGAAATTCCAAACACCAACTTTCTCCTGTGAATGTGAAAATATTTTGTTGACACCGACCTACATGGCGAGGAACGATCACGACGATAAAATAAGTGAAATCAGTGCTCGTACGGAAAGATATAAGTGTTCATTCTTTCCGCGCGCTATACGAGATTGGAATAATAGAGAATTGTGAAGGTGGTTCGATGAACCCTGTGCCAGGTACTTAAATGTGATTTGCTGAGTATCCAAGCAGATGTAGATGTAGTTTGCGGCCAGGTGTATGCACTGTAACTGTTCATTTGAACTTCATAAAGCGTATGTATTTTTGACATGTTTCTCGCATTTTTTGAAATAGAATTTTGATTATCTGGATGATTTGCAAATGGGTCCCGGTCAGTAGCTCATCATCAAGTAAATAAAAAAAGTGAAATTTACAGCTTTGGCTGGTACTGATAAACAGTCGAAAATATGTCAAGTAGTACGTGGAGAACAGGCAAAGATAATGCCATGTTAGAGATAAAAACACTAGATCATATGCTAACAAGTGAAGCTTTAGCCTAACAAACAGAGAGGTACAACACAATCTTTGGTTGATAGTAAACAGCATACATCTGTGAAATAGATCGTAATATTAAGTACAACATAAACAGATACAAAATGTTATTTAGTTGAACTGAGTGCTTAGTAAAATATTCTAGTTTTAATCAGCATAACCAAAGAAGTTGGGGAGAGGAGGTAGAACCATTTCTTTAAAGTGAAATTTTAATCCTCTACTATAGACAAAGGCAAATGTAAAGAAAAAGAAAAGGTTATGGGAAAAGTGGGTACAAGAATTGAGGAGAAGAGGGAGTGGGGAGGAGGGAGGGGAGGAGAAGGAAACGAAAACCGGCAAGGGGGGGTGACAAGGGACGCTAATTGTCAAGTATAAGCTTACGCATTAACTAAGCAGGTAAATATAATCCAGCTAACTTCCGTGTAAATAAACTCAAAAACATATGTTAATGTTATACTACATGTTCTCCTTAAATGAGGAGATACTTGCAGAGTGAAGCTTTTTCCTAACTTTGTTTATTACGAATAAAAAGTTGTTAAGCACAAAAATTATTTTCATGTAACCTTTAAAATTCTTATGTACGCTATGGAATGTCTTCATGTGTTTTGTTAGCATATTTTTTTCTTGTCATTCCACGCTTCTTCCTACTTGATATTGCCACCTTCTCCCACGGCTGACTTCCGTCCTTCCTTCCTCCTCCCCCACCCCCACCTTTTTACTTTGTGTTCGTGCTCTGATTTATCCTGTGGCTACAGTGGCTCAGTCAATAATTTTGTTTATGGTTTGTCCCCCCCCCCCACACCTCCCAAATTTGCCTTCTTCATCCCCTCCCCCCTTCGCAGGTGATTGTGCTAGTAATATAAGTACAGTTATCTACTTAATTAATATATAAGCTAATACTTTACTTTTAATGTCCCTTGTTTGCTTTTGTCCGTTTTCTTTCTTTTCTCCCCCCACCCCCTCCCCCCTTCCCCTTCAATTCTTGCTTGTAATCGCTTTCTCTACTAATTTTTCTGTTTCTTTACATTGTCCTATGTCGACAGTGCAGCATTAAAATTTCACTTTAAAGAAATAGTTCCAGAACGCCGCCCCCCTCCTTTGGTTGTGCTATTTAAAATAACAATATTTTACTAATCACTCAGTTCAACTGAATGTAGTTCAGTCATTATATATTTATTAGCAAACAGTTTGGTCAGATTAGTACATTTACTATATTGGTGACAATTTTGCTGACTATGGTTGGCCTGCAACGGCAACTTGTAATCGTTTACATCTTGGTATAACATTCCTGCCATTTCTGCCCGTAAGTATGACGGTTATAACGTTTCACTACCTTGTCAGATCGCACAGTCTCTAACGTTTTGCATTTCTCCAGTAGGCCAAGCTATAAAATGGTCTATTGACGAGACTAGGATCACTGTGCAAACTGAAGGACAGCTGAAGGTTTTCACCTTGAATTCCAACGACTATTTAGCAGCTGAATTTCCCCAGCTATATGCATACATGAGTATCGGTTTCAAACAAGGCAGACATTTCTACCTTCGGTGGGTGATGGTCCATCGTAACCAGAGTTCCGAGGGAATAATGGCATGTGTACTGCGTACAGTAGACTTTTGGGGTCGGATACCCCGCAGAAGGCCGTGATTCACAGCGGACAGCAGCCAGCTTGTGGTACAACTAACTGCGGTTTTGCTTCTTCTCAATTGATCCAAGGCGTCGAGTGCACCGATGGACTAATGATACGTGTAATATGGATTGTTGTATTTCAGGTTGCAGAGAGTTCTGTGATGTTTTGGGGATGTTTTCTGTACCACGACTTGCGTCTGCTCAGTCATGTTATCGTGAACATTCGCAGTGACCACCCGTTTTCCACGATGCCAACGGTCGAGTTCATACGGCTGCATGCTTACGTTCCTTGTTTGACGAACACTCAGACACCCATCAAAACTCGACCGGTCCACAAAATCGCGCGAAAAAATGCATAATGTCTTAATTGTCTTTTGCTCTTAATATGTTGTGCTTGAAATAGCTAGACCAAGTGGGGAAATTAATGTGGGAAGAGCACTGATGAATCAGTGACTGACTTTAAGCTTTGCACTTGAGTTTAACCTCATCCTTTTCAGATTATTGCAGAAGAGAAGGAACCTCCGAAAGTTGTCTATATTAGTCTTTGCATTTCTTACGATAAAAATGGTGTAAGTTCTTTCTATTACTGTTATCAACTTTTATCAGATTCTTTTTCAATGAACTCAATTAAAAAATCTGTAGGCAAAATCTTTCTTGCTTTAAACTGTCGAAAATCTGTACACTCGTCAGCGTATATTCGTTCATTCATCCTATGTGGAGCCTATTTCAGTGTCATAACAGTTTTCTGATGCTGACTGGGGACACGAGACTAGAGTTAGTCAAGTAAGGTGTATATTACTTTCTTTTCATCGAAAGTTCAATTAACAAAAGATTGACCACGTAGAGTTTGCAGGTTCGTATATCTACACTCTGTTCATATCGGTTCTTTTCATTTATGCAAAAGACAAAACTCTGAACATCTAAGCTTCAAACGTTAATCAAAATAATGATCACGAAACATACTTTACAGTTTGAACTGATTCTGAATATATTTTCTAGATTAACTACAGCGATTTACTCTTTATGTCTGCTTTTTCTTCTAGCTAGTAATTACAACAACAGTTCGAAAATTCACAAAAACTGAACATAGGTAAGCCACAAGAATGGTTTTTACATTTCTCTTTCCCAAATCTCAGACTGGACTCTACTCCACGCACCATCCCAAGGCCGGCCGCTGTAAGGTCATCAGTCCCCTAGAACTTAGAACTACTTAAACCTAACTAACCTAAGGACATCAAACACATCCATGCCCGAGGCAGGATTTGAACCTGCGACCGGAGCAGTCGCGCGGTTCCGTACTGAAACGCCTAGAATCGCTCGGCCGCAACGGCCGGCGCAGCAAATAGTAACTAGAGTCGCACAGAGCAACTACTTGCACAGTACGTATAGTAGCCGTCACACTGCTTGCTTAATTTTCAAAATTATGCTGGTCGCTACCCCCAAGGGAAAGCTTTTTTCTGTTTATTCTAGTCCAAGTGACACACCACATGTCTCACAGCTCACGTCACTGTTAATGGTTATTCCGTGCTCGAGGAATTCGATGAGTATCGGACCTGGGACGTCGAGCGTTACCTTGCCTGCTGAGGGCATAGCGTTGAGTTTTTTAGGGAGAGGTCACGATGGGTGCTTCTGTTGCCTGTCAGTTTCATTTCGATATCCCAAAGCGGCACATGCAAAGTTCAATCGATTTTGTCGTTACGACTTTTCGTGTATTTTCATTTGAACACTGCTTATATAACGTAGAACGAACAGAGAAGAGCCAGCGAAGAGCCGGCGTCTTGTCTCGTAATAGTTTCATAAGGGCGAGAGCTTTACGGAGACGTCCAACAAAGTCCAGTAACAGACAGTACAAGAGAGGCGTTTTCCACCACAGAGAGAATAACTGTTGAATTTCCGAGAGCGCACATTCCGTGGACAACACTGACGGAAAAAACATCAAAAAATAATTAATGTAGAATAATGAAATTTCTGGAATACATTGCTCTAGATAACTTATTTAAGTGATAAACATTGCAAGATCATAGGTTAAAGTAAGCACGAGATAAGGCATTGCGTATGTGAAGTTCTGGTACATTAATAATATATATATACACTCCCGGAAATGGAAAAAAGAACACATTGACACCGGTGTGTCAGACCCACCATACTTGCTCCGGACCTGCGAGAGGGCTGTACAAGCAATGATCACACGCACGGCACAGCGGACACACCAGGAACCGCGGTGTTCGCCGTCGAATGGCGCTAGCTGCGCAGCATTTGTGCACCGCCGCCGTCAGTGTCAGTCAGTTTGCCGTGGCATACGGAGCTCCATCGCAGTCTTTAACACTGGTAGCATGCCGCGACAGCGTGGACGTGAAACGTATGTGCAGTTGACGGAATTTGAGCGAGGGCGTATAGTGGGCATGCGGGAGGCCGGGTGGACGTACCGTCGAATTGCTCAACACGTGGGGCGTGAGGTCTCCACAGTACATCGATGTTGTCGCCAGTGGTCGGCGGAAGGTGCACGTGCCCGTCGACCTGGGACCGGACCGCAGCGGCGCACGGATGCACGCCAAGACTGTAGGATCCTACGCAGTGCCGTAGGGGACCGCACCGCCACTTCCCAGCAAATTAGGGACACTGTTGCTCCTGGGGTATCGGCGAGGACCATTCGCAACCGTCTCCATGAAGCTGGGCTACGGTCCCGCACACCGTTAGGCCGTCTTCCGCTCACGCCCCAACATCGTGCAGCCCGCCTCCAGTGGTGTCGCGACAGGCGTGAATGGAGGGACGAATGGAGACGTGTCGTCTTCAGCGATGAGAGTCGCTTCTGCCTTGGTGCCAATGATGGTCGTATGCGTGTTTGGCGCCGTGCCGGTGAGCGCCACAATCAGGACTGCATACGACCGAGGCACACAGGGCCAACACCCGGCATCATGGTGTGGGGAGCGATCTCCTACACTGGCCGTACACCACTGGTGATCGTCGAGGGGACACTGAATAGTGCACGGTACATCCAAACCGTCATCGAACCCATCGTTCTACCATTCCTAGACCGGCAAGGGAACTTGCTGTTCCAACAGGACAATGCACGTCCGCGTGTATCCCGTGCCACCCAACGTGCTCTAGAAGGTGTAAGTCAACTACCCTGGCCAGCAACATCTCCGGATCTGTCCCCCATTGAGCATGTTTGGGACTGGATGAAGCGTCGTCTCACGCGGTCTGCACGTCCAGCACGAACGCTGGTCCAACTGAGGCGCCAGGTGGAAATGGCATGGCAAGCCGTTCCACAGAACTACATCCAGCATCTCTACGATCGTCTCCATGGGAGAATAGCAGCCTGCATTGCTGCGAAAGGTGGATATACACTGTACTAGTGCCGACATTGTGCATGCTCTGTTGCCTGTGTCTATGTGCCTGTGGTTCTGTCAGTGTGATCATGTGATGTATCTGACCCCAGGAATGTGTCAATAAAGTTTCCCCTTCCTGGGACAATGAATTCACGGTGTTCTTATTTCAATTTCCAGGAGTGTATATATGAAGGTGGTATCTGCTCTTTCAGACATGTCCGAAAGAACAGATACCATCCTCATATATATACAAGAGTCGCCGGCCATTTGACCATCTTCTTCTGTGCGGATGCACAAACAGTGCCCGAACTCTTACGGGAATCGGCAACAAGCAGCGAGTAATGAGTATAATGGGCAGGGGCGCTATGAATATAGTGCGGACAATAAGTTGGGAATGTGGGTCTCACGGGAGGCGTGCTAGATTAAGTCCCTGCAGTCGCTCTGTCCTCTGTGTCCTCGATGGCTCAGAAGGACAAAGCGTCTGACATGTAAGCAGGAGATCCCGGTTTCGAGTCCCGGTCATGCCACACATTTTCAACTGTCGCCGTTGACTTATATCAACACCTGTATGCAGCTAGGATATCCATTTAAAGGTAATTACCTTAATAACAAGTGAAACCGCCAGAATAGTGAATGCAAGCATGCAGACTCGCATGCATTGTGTTGTACTGATGCCGGATATTAGTTTGTGGGATGGCGTTGCTTGCCTGTTACAGTTAGTCTGTCAATAGAGAGACAGTTAATGCTATTTGTGGATGATGCTAGAGTTGTCATCCGATGGTGTCCAGTATGTGCGCGATTGGAGACAGAGCTGGCGATCGTGCAGGCCAAGACAACACATCGGCATTTTGTAGAGCTTATTAGGTTACAAAAGCGGTATGTGGGCTAGCGTTATACTGTTGGAAAATACCGCACGGAATACTGTTCATGCAGGCCGATGTGGCCGAGCGGCTCTAGGCGCTTCAGTCCGGAACCGCGCTGCTGCTACGGTCGCAAGTTCGAATCCTGCCTCGGGCATTGATGTGTGTGATGTCCTTAGGTTACTTAGGTTTAAGTAGTTCTAAGTCTATGGGACTGATGACCTCAGATATTAAGTCTCATAGTGATTGTAGCCATTTGATTTGAATACTGTTCATGTACGAGATGGCAGCGCAACAGGCCGTATCACCAGACTGACGTACAGATTTGGAGTCAGGGTGTATAGGATTACAAGAGCGCTCCTGCTCTCATACGAAATCGTACCCCAGGTCCTATCTCCGGTATGAGTCCGCTATTTCTAGCATGCAGACAGGTTGGTAGTGGGCCCTCAACTGGACTCCTCCTAACTAAAGCACGGCCATCGCTGGCACCGAGGCAGGACCAGCTTTCATTAGGAAACGTAACAGACCTCCACTCTGCCTTCTCTCAAGTTCTCGCTTGACACCAATGAAGCTGCAAATGGCCTTGGTTTGGGATAAGTGGAATGCACAGAGCGTCTGGCCCGTAGCTGTCATTGAAGTAACCTATTTGTAACAGTTCGTTGTGCTGCTGTGGTGCCATATGCTGTCCAGATAGCATTCCCTCTCGGTATTGCCACATGGCCGTCCGGAGCACGGTCTTCTGCGACCGTCCATTCCCAAGACCGCCGCTGCCAGCAGTCATGTACAGTGACTACATTCTTGCCAAGTCTTTCTGCAGAATCGCAGAAGGAACATCCTGCTTCTAGTATTCGTATTACATGACTTCGTTCAAACTCAGTGATGTGTTTAAACAGCGTCTTTGTCGCCTTAAAGGCATTGTAACGTATTACTATCTTTACGACGTTTCTCATCGATCCATATACGTTATCTCGCATTTCTAGCTTCTTCTCTCACAAAAATAATGATAAAATTTCAGAAATTCAGGGTCACCACCAGCCCAGGCCCTTCCTAACCATTTAGAAAAAAACTGTGCTGGAAAATTATTAGTTTAATTACTTTAATAATTTTTTTAAGTAGCCAGATAAATAGCACTCCATGTCGTGCATGAAGCAACTTGATTAATTCAGGATTGGAAATCGGAGTAAATGGGTAAGATCAACACCACAGAATTTATCTTTCACGTAGATTATTTATTGCATCTAAGTATTTGGTTGCACATCCTAACTACACATTACTGGTGCCTGACTAGAAATATTTAAGTAAGAATTACGTGAGAATGTAACAGAACACAATTTAACTACAGCAAGAAAAAGCACAGAAAACGGGGGTGGCAGACAATGATACTATCATCTCCTTTGCATTCATACCATAAAAATTTCTCAGTGAGATTCCCATTACGATTCTACGCATGCACTATTCTGGACAGAGGTTTAACCAATCCACGAGGTTGTGCGATAATTATTCAACATACTAACTGCGTCTGCTGCTTGCAAACGCCTGAAATAGAGCACGTGGTGCATTCCGAATCAAACTGTTGTGCTGCTTGGTAGAAAGCGCACGAAAGAACAGATATTCTTGCAGAAATTATAGCTCATTAAACAAGCAAACTGTTAAAATAAAGCCTATTGTGGTGCCGTGGTGGACCAGAAGGGTCATTGATTACCAAACCCGTGGCACAAAATCGACACACAAAGACAAAAGCAACTTCCACAAAACATAAGATTAAAAATCATTAAAAATCATACTCACTTCGACACAGTATTACACTCACGTACCGATGAAGTGATCCTAACCAGCTTTTCCTAATCAGATTTACCGTGTGAAATTCTACTTCATTGTTGTTCAAAATGAACAAAGTAGCTTCCACACTTTTAACTCAAACACCCAAAAATGGCCTATTTAAAGCAATCTAATTATGGCATATTCGGAAAAATAGCTCGCTTCACACGCTTCAGTTAAGCTGAAGTCCTTAAGTATTTCAACAGTTAAACATAACCAAGTCCTAACTCAACTTGCTTCCTATCACCTGAAACCCCCCTTAAGAGCTACGATCCGTACTCACCAAGCGTTCACCGAAGACTGCCGCTTTCTCTTTCGAGATTACCTAGCTCCCCATGCAGCGAAAGCTACCAGAGGGGTAGCCCTCCGTCACCAACCTCACATAAAAAAATAGCCTTCGACTAAGATGGGTAAACCTCTCTGTTCAGGTATTGGAAACCTAAGTTGGTCATCCTGTGCTCTCCTTCGAACGAGAAGCAACAGCCTCTGCTCCCAGCAGACGATGACCAACTCAGAGTTTCCCACAAAACAAAACCGAAACCCCACATTCAAACACACATATGATATTCAATAGGCCTTACTTATCTGAGTGCTCAGTCCTTCTGGAAGAGTTCATGAATTGAGCTAAAATCGGGTAGTAAAGTGAATAAGTTGTACCGAATTCGACAAGCGCCTTATAAAACGACTTCACAAAGATGTTTCAGCATTCTTGATCAAGGTCAACTCACCACTTCCAATCTCAAAGGTAACTAACTCTGACGACACCTACAGCGTGTGTTTAAAACAAACCTGATTTGCATTCTCATAATGGAGCTACTAGTGTCACTCTTATGCCACTGGCGCAAAATTTGAATAGACGTCATCTTTCAGCTGTAGAAACACGCCTACCAACTTTCGTTTATGTCGCACTACGCCTTCTTGGTATTGCGATTTTTTTCGGTCAGAGTGTTATTTCTTCTCATACAGATACCGCGAAACTACCAGCGAGAGAAATTATAGGTCTTACGGCTGCTTACAAACAGTAGTTTACCGCTCGCACCATTCTCAAATTGAACAAAAAACAGGTGGAATGATAGTGGTAACAGAAGTTCCCTCCGCCACACACCATAAGGTGACTTGTGGAGTGTAGATTACATGTAGATCTAGATTTTGAACGGAAACTTACAAGGAGGTTTTTGACGTAAAATGGCAAAAGGAATATGTTATCAAGCTATCTGAATGACCGCACGGAATATTGATCTAGGTGCTCTTTCGTAAATAAGGTCTGCTGTAATTCGCCCGACTGCTCTGGGCCGGGTTTTTAGCGGGCATTCGCCCGTTTGCCGATCGAAAGTCGGGCTGTAATCGCGTGTTGTGCTGTAACCTGGCAACGGGTTGGTCGATGCTCGCACACTGAGCGCCCTTCAATGTTTCAGACGCCCAGCTCTATTCCGATGACCCAGATCCAGTTCTGATGGCCCGAGATTCTAGCTGGACAGCCGGACAATTGGATATCAGATCGGGAACCGCCTCCTTGTCGGTCGCGTCTCGTTCATCAAACTATCAGTTCGTGAGCCGAATTCCACTCGCCGCTGCCTCGCCAGCTTTCTGTGGCTCTATGGTCAGCTGTCAGAAAGTTATAGCACCACTCGCGTTCCAGTCTTGACAGCAGATCCCCATTACCTAAAAACGATACTCTCATGGGAAACTTTAGGTATGATACAATGAATGACAGAACTTATACATTATAAGAATGTTTCAAGAGAAGCACTTCCTTCCAGAGAAAGAAAAGGAAAATAGAATTGAAAAATACTAAATTGTAACTATTTCATCAAACAATAAAGAACTTTGCAGTTGGAGATCAGGTCCACCTTGTGCAAAAACATAGTTTTGTTTCCTTCTCACCCAAATATGTTTCCTCGCTGCTGTGACTCATCAGAGGATACACTATTTAAAGTCAAACCTCGTTAATCGGGCTCCCATTATTTCGGATCTCCGGTTATCCCCGAACATGTCTTTTCAATTTTTTTGAGACATGGCATTTAGTAGCACAGCAGCCTAGTACCACAGTTATTAAGTTTAAATTCAGCCAACTACCGCACACATATCCTGGCGCGATGTTAGTTAATAGTACTCTGGTGCCTCCGTTTGTTGCGAATGTAAAATGACATCAAAGCTGAAGAAACTGCTAGTGTCCATGGACAAAAAGTTAAGTGCACTGTACAGTATGAATAAAGGAGAATCGTCAAAAAACATTGGTACTGAATTTGGTGTTGGAACTTCGCCTTTGCTAGAATTTTAGTTCAAAATGACGACGAAGGACAGTTTAAAAATCAATAAATGAATCGCTAGATGGCGCATTTTCATGTGGTTTAGTGCAACGATGGAGAGTGAAATTCCAATTTCAGGCCGAATATTTCAGGTAAAAGTAATACGTTTAAAGAAGAAGCTTCCCAATGGCGGTTCTAACTTTACAGCCAACCAGAGTTGGTTACAAAGGTGGAAAAAATCGACTTGGAATACGTGAGATGTCACTGACTGGTGAAAGTCTTTCAGGGGATACATTAGGAAAGGAATTAGAAAATCTTATTTCCTTTGACAAGTTGACTCCATATCAAATTTTAACGTCCATGAGTCTGATTATTTTTTTATTGGTTGCTATTCAGTAAGACATAAGCTTCCACATTAGATGACTGTGCAAAACCTATTAAAAGGGTAACGATAGAATTACAACGAAGATTTGTTGTAATGCCTCTGGGAAACATAAAACCCCTCTTCTGATAAGGGCAACCAAACCATTCCTTTGCCTTAAAGTCCATGAATCCTCCCTCCTTGAGAATAAGTCACAAAATACTGCATGGATGTACGGTTTGCTTTTTAAAAACTGTTTCTTTGAGATTTTGTACCCAGTATAACGAAACTGTAAACTTAACTTATACATGTTAGAAACTTATCTTAGTTCAAAAACAGACGCTCCCTAATTTCATTATATATCTACGGGAGAAAAGGTATGTTTCTGAGAATTTTCAGAGGCTTGTAAGCGTGTCTTTCCGAAAAATGTTGACAAGATTCATATTCACACATCCAAATATGTAAGAACTTTGAATATCGCTGTCACTCAGAGTCCAGAGATCACGAAACAAGTTCTCTCGCGCAGGCGCAATTTGAACCTTGTCATTTTACCCTTTTCATTGCACCCTTATAATTACTGTACTATTTTACCACTTCTTCTTCTCTATTCCTTTGCGCCAACTCTAGCCGGCCGCGGTGGCCGTGCGGTTCTGGCGCTGCAGTCCGGAACCGCGGGACTGCTACGGTCGCAGGTTCGAATCCTGCCTCGGGCATAGGTGTGTGTGATGTCCTTAGGTTAGTTAGGTTTAAGTAGTTCTAAGTTCTAGGGGACTTATGACCTAAGATGTTGAGTCCCATAGTGCTCAGAGCCATTTGAACCATTTTTTTGCGCCAACTCTGTGGCTTATGCTTCCTCATCCGATAATTTCCACTGATTTTCACATTTTTGTCAACGTTTCCCATTTCTACCTCTGCCATGTTCGCTATTTGTATTGTACTGAATGCGACAACTGAACACTTCAAGCGTTCTAAACTTGGTTCTTAAACAAATTAATATTACATATTACACAAGGCTTATATTTCATGTTTACACTTTCATTAATTCCAACATAATCTACCTGTACCCCTAACCCTATTCAAATTTCAGTTAATTAACTGTTGTCTGTCTATCATTTGGTACAGAGTTGTCTATCCTGCTACTCAGCTGTTCAGTTTCTTTCCGCTAGAGGAAAGCTGGAGTGTAGTGGACGGTTGGTCCGTTTTTGACATTACAGAAATCATGTCTAACGAAATGCAATACATTCTCTGTGTTGTATTACATCCTAAGGTGATATTTAGGGATTAGAGCGATGGCAATTTTGATACTTCCCGTATCTAGTAAGAGATGGCAGCGCTTTTCTTCAGATTTTTACATTTTAGGGTTATCCTGTTTTGTGTGCATATCTTCAAATTGACTTGAATAACGTATTATCAGCTATAAGGAATTCTGCATCTACGTTTTATACTACGTACAAGACGCTAATTCAGCCAACCGCCATACCGCAACCTGGTGCACATAAAATGGTAGTCGTTGTGTTTACACCACTGTCAGTTGACAGCTGCTGATGAACGTGAACACTTGTAGTCCAATATAGTTATGTTTATGTTTGTACGTAATACTCTTGTATTCGACAAACCGATGAGTAATGATCTTCATGGTAGTGAAAAGAGCGTGTCCGCAGCTCGTGGTCGTGCGGTAGCGTTCTCGCTTCCCGCGCCAGGGTTCCCAGGTTCGATTCCCGGCGGGGTCAGGGATATTCTCTGCTTCGTGATGACTGGGTGTTGTGTGACGTCCTTAGGTTAGTTAGGTTTAAGTAGTTCTAAGTTCTAGGGGACTGATGACCATAGTTGTTAAGTCCCATAGTGCTCAGAGCCATTTGAAAAGGGCGTGTGGAATGTAATGCGATATCCAACACTGACGGACAATGTGTTGTAAAAATTTTAAAGCATAAGTTACATTGTGATTCCATAGGTTATTTAACAAGACAGTTTGTCAAGTTGTAATACCATGATTGTAAAATATTTTGCATAAACTTCTGTTCATCCTCTTGCAGATCCGATGATGTAAGCACAACTCTCTCGAAACCGGTCTTCCAACAGAATGCTTTTTTAGCTATATTGGCTTGTGAAATTATCTTCAATTAGACATTGCAGATCGCCTCCAGGAATGTATATGAAAATGTAATGCCTAGTTAACTAGGTAATGGACCATCAACAAAGATAAATAAATGTAAATGTTGACGTCCTCTCACGCGTAGCTAGATGCTGTTAAAATTGTGGTAGATGCTTTTTGCATTCGGCTGCAGGCAGTGGCCCCTTGCGTGGTCGCCCGCATTGCCACCAGCGCCCCCCCCCCCCCCTCCCAAGTCAGCCACCGCACGCTTTTCGTTCGTTTCTTTCGCCAGTCAACGCGGCTGAATCGAGTTATAGAGTAGTTATACTTTCCTATGTAGCAGGCGCGTCCACATCATCGTATTTTATACGTTTCTGACTGGCACATACATAGCTAACACATACCCACGAGAAAAGTCGCGGCCATTCTAGTGATCTCGATACGTTATTCTGTCTGGCATTTGTTCGAGAAAAGTCGCGAATATTCTACTGTTTTCTTGTACAGAGAACCTTCGATACGTAGCCGAATAGGAAGCTAGTTTACATTCATGTAAAATTCAAACATACGAGGGCTGTTCAGTAAAGAATGTGCATAATTTTTTTATGGTCATAATTTCTCGCGCTAAAATTTAATCTTATGATATTCTGTTAGCTTAATGTGCAACAAACACGCCGTAGTAGTTTCATTGTTGTGACTCCTGCTCCCCGCCAGTGAGTAGCGGGCACGGTCAGACATGTTTAGTATCGCCAACCGCTGCAATGGAGATAACACGCGAGGAACAATATGAGTCTCGGTCGGGCACACAGTTTTAATCTGCCAGGAAGTTTCATATCAGCGCACACTCCGCTGCAGAGTGAAAATCTCATTCTGGAAACAATATGAGACTTTGAAATTCTGCTTTCGTCTCAACAGATCTTCAGCTGAGGCCTATACAACGTTACAGGCGGCCTATGAAGAATCTGTTTTTCCCTGCAGCGCAGCTCGAAGGTGGTTTAAAATGTTTTAAGAGGAGAGACAAGCAATTTCAAAGGAAGGTGGACCCGGTGCTCCAGTTGCTGCTCTTACGGAAGAAAACATCAACACTGCTGCTGTCGCTGTGAGAGATGATCGACGAATTACCTGAAGATCACTTTCTGAAATACTGAACATTTCATTGGGTGCTACCACACGTTGGTGACAGAATAATTGCACATGACACGTGTTTGTGCGCGATAGGTTCCATGACTGTTTACTCCCGAACAAAAGGACATTCGCGTGCAGGTCTGCATGCAGTTAAAATTGATGTTAGAGGAAGGTCCGGAGTTCCTTTCAAATGTAATCACTGTTGATGAAACTTGGCTACATCATTTTGATCCGAAGAGCAAACGGCAAAGCTCAGTGTGGCATCTCCTTCATCACCAATCCCCAAAAAGCAAAATTGGTTGCTTCTGCTGGGAAGGTCATGGTCATCTCAGTCTTTGATATTCTTGGAATTGTTTTGTCAGTACCTGCACACACATCAGTAACTGGACAATACTACAGGGATGTCCTGAAAACATTGCAAGTCCATATCAGGGGCAGAAGACCACATTTCCGTGAAGCAGGGTGGATGTTGCACCACGATAATGCGCGGCCGCATATTGCCAAGGTTGTTGTTGAATATCTTGCAAAAATCAACTTGAAGTGCATCCCTCACCCTCCCTATAGTCCGGATTTAGCTCCATGCGACCTGTTTCTATTTCTTAACATGAAGAAACGCCTTCGGGGGAGGCATTATTAACTATCACAAGCATTGGTGAAGGCTGCGGAGGCGATTTTGAAGGACGTTTAAAAAAATTGTTTCCAGTATGTATTTGAAGACTCGCAGAAACGCTGGGACAAGTACATCGCATTCATGGGAGACTACTTTGAGAAGGACTATCAAAATCATGAGGATGAGTAAATGTATGTTGTCAGAAAAAAATTATGATCATTCTTTATTGAATAGCCCTCGTACTTTTGCCCTCACAACTACTGGAACATGACGGTAATTCAAAAAATGGTTCAAATGGCTCTGAGCACTATGGGACTTAACTCCTGAGGTCATCAGTCCCCTAGAACTTAGAACTACTTAAACCTAACTAACCTAAGGACGTCACACACATCCATGCCCGAGGCAGGATTCGAACCTGCGACCGTAGCGGTCGTGCGGTTCCAGACTGTAGCGCCTAGAACCGCTCGGCCACTCTGGCCGGTGTGACGGTAATGATCTGGCGCATAAATCGAATTAGTGATTAAATGAGCTACCATTCTTTGAAGAAGAATCACTCTTTGTGATTAAAGAAAGACTAATTGTAGAGATCTTTTAATACAAGCAAACGAGCATAAACGCCCTTAATGATCATGATTCTGTTATGCAAGCGTTGTCTGTTTGTCCTAGATCTGACTGTCCTACTTTTCACACGCTGTACAAAATATTTGCTTGTCTACCTGCATCAATTGCTACAGTAGAAAGAAGTTTTTCAACATTGGGGCATACAAAGCCATGGCTGAGGTCGACAATGAAGGAGGAGCGACTTAATGGCTTAGCTCTGTTGAACACTCACCCTAACATTGATGGTCCTATTGACGATGTAATTAACCAATTTGCCAGGAAGAACAGGCGCATAGAATTCATCATTTAAGGAGGAGAACCACAATTGTAACTTTTTTGTACGAGGGCCATTCTAAAAGAAATGCACACTATTTCTGTAAAACTACATTTTTCATTCGGAATGTGTAAAAGTTTTACAGTGTGTAGATACATCCTTCCCGCTTGTTTTCAAACTAAGTTCAAACTGTTCCCGTGAGTGGCGCCGTCACAGGATGTCTTCAAGGTGGCTGCTACAGTTGACGTTCGTCAGAAGCAACGTGCTGTCATAGAATTCGTGTGCTGTGAAAACAAGACAGTGGGAAACATCCACAAGAGGTTGAAAAAGGTGTATGGAGATGCTGCTGTCGATCGCAATACAGTTAGTCGGTGGACAAGCAGGTTACGTGATGAAAGCGGGCACGGCAATATTGAGGATTGTCCTCGCAGCGGCAGGCCTCGTACTGCACATACTCCAGACAGTGTGGAGTGAGTTAACGAATTGGTGACTGCTGACAGACGCATCACAGTGAAAGAATTGTCACGCTACGTTGGGATAGGGGAAGGAAGTGTTTGCAGAATACCGAAAGTGTTGGCGTTAAAAAAGGTTTTTGCCAGGTGGGTTCGCATGATGTTGACAGTGGCTCACAAAGAAACAAGAAAAACGGTATGTAGCGAACTTTTGGAACATTACAGGAATGGTGGAGATGAATTTCTTGGAACAATTGTGACAAGTGAAGAAACAAGGCTCCATCATTTTTCACCAGAGACGAAGAGGCAATGCAAATTCACCCAAGAAAAAGAAAAAATTCAAAACCACACCTTCTGCTGGAAAAGTTATGGCTACGGTGTTTTTCGATTCCGAAGGACTCTTGCTTGTGTACATCATACCAAGTGGAACCACCATAAATTCTTATGCATATATGACGACAGGTAAGAAAATTCAAGCTCGACTGAGTCGTGTTAGACCACATCGGCAAAAGCAGGATGTTTTGCTGTTGCACGACAATGCACGGCCACATGTCAGTCAAAAACAATGGAAGCGATCACAAAACTCGGATGGACAACACTGAAACACCCGCCTTACAATCCTGATCTGGCTCCATGTGACTATCATCTCTTTGAGAAACTGAAAGACTCTCTTCATGGAACAAGGTTTGAAGATGATGACTCCCTTGTGCACGCTGCCAAACAGCGGCTCCAACAGGTTGGTCCAGAATTTTACCGTGCGGGTATACAGGCGCTGGTTCCAAGATGGCGTAAGGCAGTTGAGAGGGATGGAAATTATGTGAAGAAATGAAAATATTGTTCCTAAAGGATGTATCTACACACTGTAAAACTTTCAAACATGTAGAATAAAAGACGGATTTTTAAAAAAATAGAGTGCATTTCTTTCGTTAAACTTAGCATGTGACTTGATTATTTTTTATTACGGTAAAACTGAAGGTAGCTCAAGATACCTTTAGCGCCCCCTCCTCGAGGTTCTGTATCTGCCACTGGGTGCAGGTGGCGCCCGCGTACCTGCGAGCGGCGCTGTCCGCCGTGGTGGAGGCGCTGACGGAGCTGCACAGCAAGGGGCTGGAGGTGCGGCCGGTAGCCAAGCAGTGCAGCGCCGCCGACGCCGGCTCGCCGTCGGACGACGAGGGCGACGGGGGTGGGGGCGGGGGCGTGGACGCCGAGGACGCCACCGAGCCGCCGCCCAACGCCACCGGCAACTACGACGCCTTCCTCAGGGCCATCGCGCTGGTAAGCACTGGTGTGACCAGGTCTCTCCCGTATTACGGCAGTATTCTCTTACCCCTCGCGACTCCCTTACTGAACGCCTCTTTCTCCCGCATATTTCGTCACTGATCACTATTGAAAACATTAATCCCTCGAAGTACAATCGATAGTTCAAGTACCATGATCGATAGATCTCGTAAAGGTTTCGTATAATACTCGACACTGTTGTTGACATACAGTAGTATTACCCTTTTTGATTCTACGGAAAGAAGAGAGTATGGTTCAAGGGAATGTAAAGAGTGAAGAAGGAATGGCGTAGTCTACGCATCTAGAGGGGTCGTGACAGGGGAAATGTTCACTTCTCAGTACTGTACTGGCAACCTACGGATGCGCTCGCCTCGTACCGATCAGTAACTGTGGTACAAATGACACAATGTGAAGCAACAAGGAGCCGTGCAGGAGGATTATAGAGACCCTCATTACATTGTTTATTTCTCAACTGACTCACACAATGCAAGAAAATTTCTCAATACCTCGAAAGAGTTGATTCCCTGCTCAGAGATTGATAAAGTCAGAGCTTATGATAGAAACCATTTTTATTATAACTGCAAAGAATATTTTTAATTTGCACTAGAAGGTACAAGACTGTAGACTTCGCAGCTTCTGTACATAAGTACTTGTAGGGACCACAAGATATACAGAGTGTCCCATTGATCTTGACCACTGTTTGTCCATATGCAAATTACAAATGAATTACCGAATAAAAAAATACATAGTGCCATTTTAAAAAGTCATACCGCTGTTCACATCTTCGTAAAAAGCAAAGCTACAACGAAGGCAATCATGCTGATTGATGTCCCCCTGACGGCTAAAGAACATTTGCTTGAAACATTTTGTAATTTGCATCTGGACAAGTAGTTATTTAGGTTGGTCAAGATAAATGGGACACCCTGTATGTGGCCAAATTTGTCGGATTGTATTGTGATTATATTTGTGTATTATATGCAGTGAACAAATAAATTGTTATGTTTAGGTTAGTTTACATTATTTTTCATTCCACAGACCCAAAAATGAGAGGATAGTCGTAGTGTGGCATATGTTAGAAAAATATAACAAACATATTTACAACACTTGTGTGTAATTTTAATCTCTGAATTTGCACCACACCTAAGTCTTGTTCCACGCTTTTTTCGGTTTGTGCAGTTACCCACAACATGCTATCGTATGACGTAATAGAGTAAAAGTAAGCAAAATATGCCAGTTCTCTTCTATTTATATCCCCATTGTAGCCAATTCCAAGAAAATTCGACGGTCTTGTGCAGCTGAAATTTATTGCTGCTAAATCTCCCTTAAACGTTTCTTAAAACCAAGGTCAGATGTTGACCATCTCCCTCAAAACGCCCTAGTAGGAACCTCCACTCCAGACATGCCCATGCCTAATTATAGGGTGGTAGCCAGGAATAACTATATCTGTGATTAACTGTATATTGTTGTACAGGATGTATTTCTAAATATGACCTACACAGTAAGGACCTGAAGGCCACACGATGCCAACCGACCTCCATGTCTTGGTCTGCTAGTGACATCATTTGATTCTGGTCTGAAGGGAATGAAGTAGACATATTCCTGTCCCAATGGCTGTCAGTTTCCCAAGCTTTGGCTCCGTTATTTGCCTTCCATCTCTTCACTCTTCCTCATGAAGCTGAGTGCACTCTTTTTTCTTCTTCTTCTACGCATGAGCTATTCTGTACTTAGTTTATTTCAAGTGTTTTTCCTTTATTCCATGTTTCTCTCGTCATTTCTCGAGGTTTCTCCCTTCTTTGTTCTGTCCAAGTGACTCCCGTCATCATCTGTTTTCCATGGACACCTTTGGAATCTTGCAATTTCTTTCTGAGTAGCACTCGTGCCTCAGTATCTTGCGGAGTGATTAGGATTTCTTCTCTGTCCCTTCCAATTACTTTGCACCATGTGTCATCCATTTTTAGGTTATCGAAATGAATGAACAGGCTCTTTGTCGGTCTGTTGGTATTCATTGTTTGTATGAGGCTACAGAAAGTTTTCTTCTTTTCCCTATCAAGTCTGTAATTTTTTCAGTGCATGTGTAACATTCACTATTATTTGGTCCTGTGTATCGTGTTTGCTCTTTAATTTGTCCCGCAATTTTCCTTAGTATTTTTCTTTCTGTGTTTACCAACGCTTCTACCATCGCCTTTTCGTTTAGAGTTAAAAATTCTCCTGCATAAAGTGCTCCTGGTCGAATAACTGTGAAGTAGTGTCTACAGCATTGAGGTATATTTATTTCTTATTATATACATCATTAGTGAGGTACTACAACATTTACATCTTCTTAATTATTGCTTTAAGGGCGTCTTTCTCCCAAACGTCTCCCACAATATTTTTTATTGATTTATTTATTCATACAGGGACCATTTGACAATAATATAGGTTTTGTTATCATAATGAAAATAAATATCTCAAATATATATAAATATAGGATATATGTTGTTAGGAGGATAAGGGTCCCCTGTGCACCCACTGAAGGAACCATCCTGGCATTTCGAATATATGAATTATACAGCCAAGTGGTTGCATAAGTTTAATGTAAAAACCTTGACCAGGTTTCAATACCACTAAGGGTATCTTTTTCAGAAGGAAGTCACGTAAATTACATAACATAATGTCTTCTCTTTTAACAAGCTCTATCTGTGTAACAATTTTTACTGTTTCCCTGGAGAGCTTTACATCATATTTGCTGTTGTTTCACTTGAGCTCTTTTGCTTATCATGTATGTTCACAATGTAATTTATGTGACTTCCTCCTGAAGAAGTTACCCTTAGTGGTATCGAAACTTGGTCAAAGTTTCTTACATTAAACTTATGCAACCAGTTGGCTGTATACTTTGGACATTGAGAATTTATTTACGGTTGCTGCTGCCAGCCATGTTTAAAATTGTGAGATCTCGCAGGATATGATTTAGGAAAAACGTTAAGAGATGTTCATAAAATTTGTTTATTGAACAACCAGTTTCAGGCTGCAGACTATCAGCAGGTACATCAAAACATTTACAACCTGATGATAATCTGTGGGCCAAAACTGGTTGTTCAATAAAGAAATTTTATCAGCAGCTCTTGCTGGCAAATCAAGATGGCCTCTAAACCTTCTTAAAGTACACTACTGGCCATTAAAATTGATACACCAAGAACAAATGCACATGGTACACGGGTATTCATTGGACAAATATATTATACTACAACTGGCATGAGATAACATTTTCACGCAATTTGGGTGCATAATATCCTGATAAATCAGTACCCAGAACAACCACCACTGGCCGTAATAACGGCCCTGATACGCCTGGGCATTGAGTCAAACAGAGCTTGGATGGCGTGTACAGGTACAGCTGCCCATGCAGCTTCAACACAATACCACAGTTCATCAAGAGTAGTGACTGGCGTATTGTGACGAGCCAGTTGCTCGGCCACCATTGACCAGACGTTTTCAATTGATGAGAGATCATGAGAATGTGCTGGCCAGGGCAGCAGTCGAACATTTTCTGTATCCAGAAAGGCCCGTACAGGACCTGCAACATGCAACACGATCCGTTACAGCCATGCGGATAAGATGCCTGTCATCTCGACTGCTAGTGATACGAGGCCGTTGGGATCCAGCACGGCGTTTCGTATTACCCTCCTGAGCCCACCGATTCCATATTCTGCTAACAGTCATTGGATCGACCAACGCGAGCAGCAGTGTCGCGATACGGTAAACCGCAATCGCGATAGGCTACAATCCGACCTTTATCAAAGTCGGAAACGTGATGGTACGCATTTCTCCTCCTTACACGAGGCATCACAACAACGTTTCACCAGGCAACACCGGTCAACTGCTGTTTGTGTATAAGAAATCGGTTGGAAACTTTCCTCATGTCAGCACGTTGTAGGTGTCGCGACCGGCGCCAACCTTGTGTGAATGCTCTGAAAAGCTAATCATTTGCGTATCACAGCATCTTCTTCCTGTCGCGTCTATAGCACGTCATCTTCGTGGCGCAGCAATTTTAATGGCCAGTAGTGTATATTGGTTTAGGAAAACCACAGAAAATCTAAATTAGGATCGGCCGACAGAGCAGACTCCATCCTGCCGAATATGATGTCATTGTCTTAACGACTGCACTGCCTCATTCGGCTTGTCCCTATTGTACAATACGTTTCTGATCATGCACAATTTGCACAAGATAACTTATATAATAAGAAAGCAGTTTATCGCTGTTTCGTTACAGTGGTCCACGAACGTGCTGCTATTCTCCTCGTCATCCTCTCAGTCTGTCCGGAAAACTGACTCCAGGACCACACACATGATACCATGCTCCAGGCACACCTCCATGTCCTACCACAGTACGTCTGGAAAAATGAGTCCGCTTCTTCCCGCAACACGAGTGAGATGTTTACCTCAGGAGAATGGAGAATAACAAATAATATTGTTACAGTGCACTATAAATTTTGATTCAAGATTTTATGCATTACAATGTGATTATCTATTTTAGTGTGACAGAGTGTGTAGTTGTCCCGTTTCGTTTATAAACCCTACTCTGAGTAATGTTTAACTGTGTAGTAGCTATTATTACTGCCTTTTTAAATAAATCTATACACGGTGATTTTTTTCACCATGTACAAACTCTAGGACTGAACGATGATAGGATACGGAACAAAAAAGGTCTAATGAACTTATGTCCACTTATTCAATCATACATTGTTACAGAGACTGTTAGTTAGTTAGTTATTTAGTTGGTTGCGCGTTCCTTTGATCAGAGTCGCACGCTACAGTAGCAGTTATGACGTGGAACGTGTCAAGTGCACAAGAAATGCACATATGAAACAAGATTTTTTAATATTACAGCACAGTGTTCAAGATTAATACTTCTATTATTTACCCCATTCCCTTAAATGGCACAACATGCAAATACTGATTTACAGATCTATTTATTCCTATTCAAGAATTCATCTATTGTAGAGAACGAGTTGTCAAAGAGATATGATTTCAATTTATTTTTGAAACTGTTACTGCTGTCTGTCAGACATTTTATTTCATCTGGTAATATATCGAGAAGTTTTACAGCAGCATATTTTACCCCTTTCTTTGCCAAAGATAGGTTAAGTAGAGGATAGTGTAAGTCTTTCTTTCTTCTGGTATTATGATTATGAGTGTCACTGTTGTTTGTAAACTGGTCCATGTGGTTGAGAACAAATTTCATTAGTGAGTAAATGTACTGTGAGGCTGTTGTAAGAACACCGAATCTTTTAAAAAGATGCCTACAAGATGTGCGACTGTGAACCCCACACATTATTCTAACCACTTTCTTTTGAGCAGGAGATACTTTTTGTCTAAGTGTTGAGTTACCCCAAAAGATTATTCCGTATGACATCAGAGAATGCAAGTATGCAAAGTATGTTAGCTTACTAATTTCTATATCCTCAAAATTGTCAATTATTTTGATTGAAAAAGTTGCTCAACCTAGTCGCTTTAGAAGATCCAAAATATCAATTTTCCAATTAAGATTCTCATCTATATGTACACCCAAAAACTTAGTATGCTCCACCCTGTCTACTGACTTCTGTTGACGCATCATATTTATTGAAGGAACTGTAGTTTTTGCAGCAGAAAATTGAATGTACTGTGTTTTTCAAAGTTTAGAGCAAGCCCATTTGCAGAAACGCAATTACTGACTTTTCCAGAGACCTTATTTGTATCATTCTCCATTGGAGTTTCTTTTACTGGACTGTGGATTAACATGCGCTGTACCATGCAGCCACATTTAGAGTATGTATAGTTTCCTCCGGGAGGGTAGTACTGTTTTCATACATCACGGCCTAGCACCCTCCCCTGCCATAGTCATTGGTAATGTTGTGTCTGATTCACCTCTCTTGCTGACTCACTTCATAATGGACTTGATACAGCGTTGTACACAATGGTTCCGTATGCGAATCGAGAGCTTGCCGACCTGTTGTTTACTTACGAAAAGGCAAATGGCAGCGGGTGATGAGTAGCAAGGTTGTATCAAGAGACCCATCCCAGTCGACTACAACCACAGGATTCAATGTTTGCTACAGTGTTTCGCCGTTTTTCTGAGGCAGGGTCGTTTCAGAAAGAAGAAAATCATTAAGAACGTACCCAAAATGTTCGGACACCATATTTGGAGGAAAATGTGATTAAACACTGTGGAAGGCGACCGCCGTGTCTGTACCAGGCAGTTGGCCCCCCAGTACAGGGTAAGCCAGACGTTTTCGTGGAACATTCTCCATGACAATTGGTACTACGCTTTTCACTTACAGCGTACGCAGAGCTAACTAGCGACATATTTTCCACATCGTGAGCAGTTGTGTCACTGGTTTCTTCACCAGGCAACCATGATTCCGGGATTTCCTATTCACAGATGAGTCCACCTTTACGCGGAGTGTTATCTTCAACTTTCATAACGGTCACCTGTGGGATAGTATGCAGAACAGCGAATCATCAGCATTGGTCAGCCGGAAATGTGGACTGGGTTAAATGCGACCGTATTTTGGGACCTATCTTCCTTCCACGTCGCCTAACAGGTCGGAACTGGCTCTGGCTCTGAGCACTATGGGACTTAACATCTGTGGTCATCAGTCCCCTAGAACTTAGAACTACTTAAACCTAACTGACCTAAGAACATCACACACATCTATGCCCGAGGCAGGATTCGAACCTGCGACCGTAGCGGTCACGCGGTTCCAGACTGAAGCGCCTAGAACCGCACGGCCACACCGGCCGGCTAGGTCGGAACTATCGGCGTTTCTGCGGGTGACTTTGCCTCCCCAGTTGGAAAAAGTGCCATTGATGATTAAAGGGTTATGTAGCTGCTACATTATGGTGCTCCGGCCCACTTCGCCTTTAATGTCTGGACGCATTTCAATCACGTCTTCGCAGGTCGGTGGATCAGAAGCTGGGGTCCAGTGGCATGGCCTGCTTATTCACTGGATTTCAGCCCGTGCGATTTCTCGTTATGGGGCATCCATCTCAAAAATATCGTGTGTGGAGAGCCCATTTCAGATGCGGAGACACTGGAGCAGCATATTCGTGCTTCCTTTTCACTGTTCGGATGGAGGTTGGCCGATGTAAACGTGTGAGACAGAACATGCTACGACGCGTACACGCATACGTTGAGGCACATGGAAACCATTTTCAGCACTCACTGTAACTGTGGCTGCATGGTGCAGCGCATATTAGATAGCAGTTTCTGTAACAATGTATGATTGAATAAATTGTCTCTAGCATGGAAACCGAGCATTTCCGACATACTCATTATACCTTTTTCGTTCCGTATCCTCTTATCGACCAGTCCCTAGAGTTTGTACGCGGTGGAAAAAATTACACTGTATAGTAATCTTTTCCATCTATTCGCGCAATTCATCATACAGTTGTGATCCCTGATAGCAAATGTCCCATTCCGCTCCTCAACAAAAAATCCCTCGAGGTACCAGGAATCGAACCTGTGTCCTTGTGATGCCAGTCGGTTACAGAGGTGGACTTCATGTTTGTGTACAATGTTAGATTTTTTTAATGACATGTGTTCGATATTGCTGCACGGAAATTGTTGCCGCTCTGGCTTCCTATTCACGAAACATTCTCTAAGTTCTTGATTGCGTATACGATTTCGACACTAATGCTGAGGTGTTTATCCTCCCTACAGCGTGGACAAACCAACTCGACGCTGTTCTTCCGCATGCAGGCGGCCCAGCTCACCTTCAACACGCCGCTGCAGCTGCGGATGGTCAATCGGTCAGAGGAGATCGACCTCGGTAACTGGTCGGCAGAAAAGGGGCTGCAACTCAACACGCAGCTCAAGCCTGCCAAACGCTTCTTCCGCGTCGGCACTGCAGAGGTGAGTCTCGCTACCGAAGCGTCGAAGTGCACAATGGGAAAGACCTAACGACCCTGTGATTCATATCGAAAACATTCGTTCCAGAGACCCTCTGGAATAAATAAGGCCGATTCACGCTAGCCGTCAATTGACCATCACGTCACGTCAATGTCTGAGTATATTCACATACGACATCACGTCAAATCACGTAAGTTTCACGTCACGTCAATTCGCTTGAGCCCAGTACGGAACTGTGAAAGTCAAGTTATGAAATACCAAAAGTGACACAAAAAAACGGAGTATAGTATCGAAATTGAGGAAGTAACAACGATGAAGTTGATTAACGGCCAAAGCAAACTTCATAACGTATTGTTACAACCTCCAAGCTGAGGGACTGTGATATATCAGAACGTCCGAGAGGTGTGGTCTGGGAAAGAGGGATGACTTACGCCGAAGCGTGCAGAGAAGCACAGCAGGCCTTTCCTGAACCCGGCGATGGCGCCACGGAGCATGCATGGGTCAGTGGCACCTGAGTCTGGAATCTACAGCGTCGGCGTCCGGTTGCCCAGCCTTGAGGATGTAGCGATCCTACTCGCGCCACGGCTAAGTTTTTTTTGTTTTTGTTATGTTTTTAGGGCGAAAAACGGCTACGGTCATTAGCACCCGTTCTGTGGCTTAGGGAAGGGTAAAAAAAAAAAAAACAATTTGGAAATCAGCAGCATTGGGAGCGAAACTCAAAAAGCGGGGAAACTAAAAAACAGAAGGAAAGCTTAGAAAACCACTATAGAAGGGGGGGGGGGGGTATTTTCCCCAAAAAGAGCTTCAAATGACCGACGTTATCTCACTGACACTGATAAACTCGAGGACGGGATCGACTGAGCGCGTGTCATCTGCTAAAATGGAAGATAAATCAGGCGACATCTGTAAACGGGCGCGTAGCGGAGTAAAATTGGGGCACTGAAGTGAAAGGTGTCTCACCGTCCACAGTTGAGAGCAGTGGGGACAAAGCGGGGGAGGATCGCCACTTAAAAGATGTCGATGGCTAAAAAGACAGTGCCTTATCCGGAGTCTAGTTAAAATTACTTCCTCCCGACGACGAGTTCGGGAGGGAGAGGTCCAAGCACAGGGAAGAGCTTTCACGTCCCACAATTTATTATTGGGAAGTGTGGACCAATGTGCGTGCCATAAAAGAGCAACACGACGACAGAAAACACTCTGTAGATCGGCAAAGGAAACCACGTGAACAGCAGGCTGAGGAAGAGAGACTGCAGCCTTGGCCGCTATATCGGCCGCCTCGTTTCCACGGATACCAACGTGTCCTGGGAGCCAGAGGAATGCCACAGAGTGGCCGCCGAATGCGTGTGTTAACTGTGCCTGTGGCCCGGAACACGGCTGACTGCTCCCCCAAGCGCAACTCGTGGACACCATGTAGAGCGCCGATGGGAAACAACCGACCGCCGTCCTTGTAGTGAACCTCAGCAGCTCCGGCCGTCAGCCTAGGGCAGCTCGTCCAGCGCCTGCAGACATCTCTGCACAAGGGAGGCCGCGAGTTCGCGCCCCGACCCCGGCCCTGTGGACGCCAACTTGCAGTCCGCCGGACGATGCCATCCAGAGAGCGGAGGCTAGCGGCCCTCTCGCTCCTCGCGCCTTTGTAGCTCCAAGGTGCGACGTGCCCCACCACAGCAATGATGCGTGCGTGCAGCGAAGGTTGGAGGTAGCTCCAAGGGTCGGTTGGTCGCCGATATCCATCGCCAAAAGGTCGCCTTTGTTGGCCTGCAATTTAAACAATCGTCATTCTCTCCGATTCTAGACGTGGGCAAAATGGCAAATAGACTATTTGATTTCTGCCTCCGGGCTCGCTTATTTATACGTCTTTTCGCTAAGCCTCTGACGTAGTTCCTCTGTAGGGGATAAGCGAAGAGTTCTTTGATAATTACAACACCAGCATTCCTCGGTCCACTTCGGCCCCTACACGCAAGTCACTAGGCGTTGTTGTAGCTGCAATGTATGGGATCTTTACAGCACGTCGGTACCCTATGCTGTCCTGATTACTTCACATCTATACACAGTGCCAGCCGGGCCGTGCCCTCAAGCCTGCGAGCGGCGTCGTAAACCTGACTCGCCGAATCGTTTGCAAAATATCAACATCGTCCGCGCCTGCCATCCGATGTGTTGGTTCAAATTGCTCTAAGCACTATGGGACTTAACATCTGAGGTCATCAGTCCTCTAGAACTTAGAACTACTTAAACCTAACTAACCTAAGGACATCACACACATCCTTCCCCGAGGCAGGATTCGAACCTGCGACCGTAACAGCAGCGCGGTTCCAGACTGAAGCGCCTAGAACCGCTCGGTCGCAACGGCCGGCCATCCGATGTGCCAACGAACCCTTAATTACTGCCTTCCATTCATAGTTGCGCGAGATTTACAGGAATTCCACAAATCCACGCCTGTACTTATTAGTGGCACAGCAATATGTTCTTGATCAATTTTGTGTGATAAAGTGCTGAGAAGTCAAACGTTATTTCAAAACACCGGCAACTATTTGCTAGCGGAAATATATAAATACCAACACGTCAAACAGTATTTATAATAGAATACCGGGAACCTGGTTGCCATACCCATTACGCTTGTTTTTCCTATGCAGCAAATAACGTCGTAAACAACTGTATTTTTCTCCTTCAATACAGCTGACTTTTTCACTTAGCAGAAGGTTATTCAATGAAAACTGATTCATCAGTTTATGTTATTTACACACAGTGTAGGTGTCAGTTCCATTTTGTTATTGTAAAACCTAAATCATTTTTCACGTCCATATATCTAGCCTCGCTTTTTCGCAGAGCATTCAATGGAAAAAGCTTCCAAGTCGTAATAGAACTTCTACGGTTTGTCACTGAAACAAAACAAAATAATAAAGTAAAGATTAAGAAGGGACAAAAGCACAAAATATACTACTACTTTAACAAGCGTGAGCTCAGAAAAATAGGTTAACTTCGGAAGCTAGCAGACGACGACACATTGCCCCCTACTCAACATCACCGTCAAAACTTTCTTCCCGAGAAACCTTGACGACGTGACGTGACGTTGTCGGCCTGTGTGACTGCTGCTACTTGAAATACATTATGGAATGTTTTGACGCGTCGTGACGGCAAGTGTGAATTTGTCTGTAAGCGTTTTACCTATAGTAAACTGCAATAAAAAATTAATGTACGATTTCATAAGGCTCTATTCCCCATAAGAGTCAAGACAAACAGTGCATTTCTATCTCAAAGAGGGAAACACGTTTCGATCTGTACAGATTGGTTGGTTGGTTCGGGGGAGCGTATCAAACAGCGACGCCATCAGTCCCATTGGATTAGGGAAGGATGGGCAAGGAAATCGGCCATGGCCTGTCAAAGGAACGATCGCGGCATTTGCCTAAAGCGATTTAGAAAAGCCTCGGAAAACCTAAATCAGGATGGGATTTTCTCCCTAATCGGGTTTGAATCGTCGTCCTCCCGAATGCGAGTACAGTGTGCTAACCACTGCGCCACCTCGCTTGGTGATCTTCACACTTTACTACATACGTCATCTTGCAGATAACACGTACTATGACGTGAACTCTACTTCTCTTAACAATAGGTCGTTTGGGTATAATTGTTGAGATGACACAATGGTTTGCACATATTGTTGTCGGTTAGTTGCATGTTCACAAAAAATATTTTTATGCTATTCAGTCTAAAAACTGGTTTGATACAGCTGTCCACTCCAGACTATCCTGTCCAGTCTCCTCTAGTCTGCATAGGTAATGCAACATATATTCCTTTGAACCTGATTGATGTAGTCAAAACTTTCTCTCCCTCTCCATTTTTTTTTCTCCTACATTGCCATCCGCTAGCAAAGTAACGATACCTTTTTGCCTCGGCATGTGTCCTATCAAACGACCCTCTCATTTAGTCCAACTGTATTGCAATTTTTTTCTCCCTAATTCGATTCACTGCCTCTTCATCAATTACTCGGTCTGTCCTAAAAAAACCATCCGACCACCAAGATTTACGTTTCTCTCAAATTCTCTAAATCGATTACAGCAAATCATACAATGGTTCTTTTACAAAGGACACGGGCTATTTTCTTCCACATCCTATCGTATTTGACTTTGTGCTGCAGACCTAATGGCGTCTTCGACGCATAAATAATATACTTAAATCTAACTTCCCTCTTTTTTCGGTGTACGCTTGACAGCAAAAATCGAAGGGATTCAAAGACAAGGATTGGAACACATCGATACAACTCACAAAAAAGTGTAAAAGTAATGCTCTCGGGTCTTGTGGGAATCATTGGAAAATGCTGTTGCATAAATTTAGAAAACTGGTGTCCAGAGTAGACTGTGGTTCAGTTCTGCCCGTTACCTGTCGTCGGGCTATGAAAATAAGACGAGTGAGATTAGGCTGCTTACGGAGACATAAAAACTATCACTTTCTCCTCTCTCCTTCCGCAAATTGACTTGCTAATACTGATACAAAGTAAACTCAGACATGCTCTGTAAAATTGCTTGCAGAGTGTATCTAAATCTACATCTACATGGCTACACTACAGTTCACACTTAAATCCTTGACAGAGGATTCACAAAACCACATTCAGACTATTTGTCGTCCATTCCACTCTCGAAAAACATACGGGAAAAACAAACATTTAAAGGTTTCTCTGTGAGCTTTGATTTCTCTTATTTTATTAAAATGTTCATTTCTCCCTATGTAGGTGGGAATTAACGAAGTATTTTCACATTGGGAGGAGAAAGTTTATGGTTGAAATTTCGTGAAAAGATCTCGCCACAACGAATAACGTCTTTGTTTTAATGATTGCCACCCCAAACCTGCATACCTTGTCCGTGACACTCTCTCCCCTATTTTTTGATAATATAATACGAGCTGCCCTTCTTTGAAGTTGTTCGATGTCCTCCGCCAGTCTTATATGGTAAGGATCCCACCGCTAGTGCGCAGCAGTACTCCATAAGAGGACAGACAAGCGTAGTGTATGCAATCTCTTTAGTAGACGTGTTGTATCTTCGCAGCATTCTGCCAATAACACGCTGCCTTTGGTTCGCCTTCTTCACAATTTTTCTGTGTGATGGTACCAATTTAAGTTGTTCGTAATTGTAATCCGTAGGTATTTACATGAAGTAACAACTTTTAATTTCTGTGATTTATCGTGTAACCGAAATTTAATTGAATTTTAAATCGTGTAACCGAAATTTTATTGAATTTTAATACTCATGTGGAGGGGTCCTTAGGTCACTTTCCGCTCTGTACAGCTACTTTGTGTAAATCATTTTGCAATTCGATTTGATCTTCTGACGACTTTAGGTAGATCGTAAATGACAGCATCATTTGCAAACAATCTAAGATCACTGCTCACCTTGTCTCACAAATTGTTTATATACGAGGGCGTGCTGAAAAATAATGCCTCCGAATGTCTTATTTGAAAACTCTGAAAGCTTTTTAAACAAATCAAACGTTATTAACATTTTACACCTTTATTCTTCATGTTTTCGTATTTATTTCTCAACATAGTCGCTCTGGCGACAGACACATGTCTCAGAACGAGAAACCGTCAACCTAGCAAGTTTGTTGACGGAGTCACAACCTCACCTGTGCTTGCATCGCTTTATCACTATCACCGAAGTTGTTCTATAAATTTTGGAATCAAATGAAAATCGGATGGGACCAAGTCGGGACTGTGTGGAGGATAATCGATGACTGTCAACCCATGGCGTCAGATAGTCCAGATGTCGCAGCACTGGTTTGTGATCTGGCGTCGTCAAGCTGAAGGAGAAGTGCTCCGTGTGTGGAAGAATTCTTCAAATTTGTGCTTTCAGCGACTCGATTACAGCACGCTGTTTCACATGCACCGACATTGTTACGTTGCACACCGCCATGTTACCCGCTACAATTCAAAGCCCTCTAGTCACAGAAGGTTGTAACCTGGATCAGCGAAGCGGGAAGTCGACCGAGTAATACGCACGGTAGGTAATACCTTAACCGATATTTGAAACAGAATAAAAATTTTGGGGGCATTACTTTTCAGCACAGCAACAGCAAAGGACCTATAGGAATTTTCCTTGGGGAACTCCAAATGCAACTTGCACTTCATTACATGCCTTCCCATCGATTTTCTAACAGTAGGTCACGAATCCAGTGGCACAGCTGAGACGATACTCCATAGGTAAGCAATTTGATTAGGAGCTGCGCTTACGAGCCACGGTGTCAAAAGTCTTCTGAAAATCTAGAAATATGGAATTCCCTTGAAATTCCCTGTCGATAGCACTCATTAATTTGAGTAAGTGTCTTTCACAAGAACGATATATTCTGAACCCGCGCTGGTTACATAACAATAGATCTGTTTCTTCAAGATACTTCATAATGCTTTAACACGATATATGTTCCAAAACTCTACAGCGAATTGATGTCAATGATGTCAATGATGTGGACCGGATTACTTAATTTTCTTCCTTGTGTATTAGTGTGACCTGAGCAGTTTGCCAGTCTTTGGTACGGGTCTTCCGTATAGCGAGCAGTTGTATGCGGCTACTAAAAATGGATTTCTTTCGTCAGGATACTCCGAAAGGAACCTAACTGATACGCGGTACTGACCGGAAGACATGTACACTACTGGCCATTAAAATTACTACACCACGAAGATGACGTGCTACATACACGAAATTTAACCGACAGGAAGAAGAGGCTATGATATCCAAATGATTAGCTTTTCAGAGCAATCACACAAGGTTGGTGCCGGTGGCGACACCTACAACGTGCTGACATGAGGAAAAATGGTTCCAATGGCTCTGAGCACTAAGGGACTTAACATCTGAGGTCATCAGTCCCCTAGAGCTTGGAACTACTTAAACCTAACTAACTTAAGGACATCACACACATCCATGCCCGACGCAGGATTCGAACCTGCGGCCGTAGCAGTCACGCGGTTCCGGACTGAAGCGCCTAGAACCGCTCGGCCACCGCGCCAGGCTGACATGAGGAAAGTTTCCAACCGATTTCTGGTACACAAACAGCATTTGACCGGCGTTGCCTGGTGAAACGTTGTTGTGATGCCTCGTGTAAGGAGGAGAAATGCGTACCATCACGTTTCCGACTTTGATAAACGTCGGATTGTAGCCTACCGCGAAGGCGGTTTATCGTATCGCGACATTGCTGCTCGCGTTGGTCGAGATCCAATGACTGTTATCAAAATATGAAATCGGTGGGTTCAAGAGGGTAATACGGAACGCCATGCTGGATCCTAACGGCCTCGTATCACTAGCAGTCGACATGACAGGCATCTTATCCGCATGGCTGTAACGGATCGTGCAGCCACGTCTCGATCCCTGAGTCAACAGATGGGGACGTTTGCAAGACAACAACCACCTGCACGAACAGTTCGACGACGTTTGCAGCAACATGGACTATCAGCTCGGAGACCATGGCTGCGGTTACCCTTGACGCTGGATCACAGACAGGAGCGCCTGCGATGGTGTACTCAATGACGAACCTGGGTGCACGAATGCCAAACGTCATTTTTTCGGACGAATCCAGGTTCTGTTTACAGCATCATGATGGTCGTATCCGTGTTTGGCGACATCGCGGTGAACGCACATTGGAATCATCTCCATATTGGTGTATCACCCGGCGTGATGGTATGGGGTGCCATTGGTTACACGTCTCGGTCACCTCTTGTTCGCATTGACGGCACTTTGAACAGTAGACGTTACATTTCAGATGAGTTACAACCCGTGGCTCTACCCTTCATTCGATCCCTGCGAAACCCTACGTTTCAGCAGGATAATGCACGACCGCATGTTGCACAGGTCCTGTACGGGCCTTTCTGGATACAGAAAATGTTCGACTGCTGCCCTGGCCAGCACATTCTCCAGATCTCTCACCAATTGAAAACGTCTGGTCAATGGTGGCCGAGTAACTGGCTCGTCACAATACGCCAGTCACTACTCCTGAAGAAGTGTGGTATCGTGTTGAAGCTGCTTGGGCAGCTGTACCTGTACACGCCATCCAAGCTCTGTTTGACTCAATGCCCAGGCGTATCAAGGCCGTTATTCAAATGGCTCTGAGCACTATGCGACTTAACTTCTGAGGTCATCAGTCGCCCAGAACTTAGAACTAATTAAACCTAACTAACCTAAGGACATCACACACATCCATGCCCGAGGCAGGATTCGAACCTGCGACCGTAGCGGTCGCTCGGTTCCAGACCCAGAACCGCACGGCCACTTCGGCCGACAAGGCCGGTATTACGGCCAGAGGTGGTTGTTCTGGGTACTGATATCTCAGGATCTATGCACCCAAATTGCGTGAAAGTGTAATCACATGTCAGTTCTAGTATAATATATTTGTCCAATGGATACCCGCTTATCATCTGCATTTCTTCTTGGTGTAGCAAGTTTAATGGTCAGTAGTGTATTTTTAAGTAACTTACGTTGTTTCGCTACACTGTACGTATCTCCTTGTAAATGACTGATATTTTTACCGGATAGTGTCCCTTGAACACGTGATCGCCACCTGTTGGTGTTCTTTCGACACAGGGCGTCCCTTGGTCGTTCCCAGTGCGCGACGAGCAGACGGGGGCGCCCTTGGTTGGTCCGGAGGGCGAGCCCATCTGGGACGGCTACTGCATCGACCTGCTGAAGAAGCTGGCCGAGCCGACGCACATGAACTTCGACTACGAGCTGGTGCCCGCCAAGGACAACGACTTCGGCTCGCGGTCGCCCTCCGGCAGCTGGACTGGGCTCGTCGGAGACCTCGCCATGGGGGTGAGCTAAGCTTCTCGATCGTTTCAACACATCAGTGTCGTGCGTGACTGCACGAAATCCAGAGATACGTAAACAGTTGTTGTGAGCACTTTCTCAGATTGAACTTTTACCAATTTGAGTCTACTGTCGTCTCAAAATATTTTCAGTTGAATCTCTCCTTTCTTATCAAAATATGGTGCTTTTCGACGCCGAAAAGTCTCACAGCTGAACAAACACCATTCGCTCTGACATTCAAAGCACACATACTTCTCTCACGAACTAAAAGAATTAGTTTTAATCTCCAAATTTTTGTATGATTTACGAAAAAAAAATTAAAAGATTTCACGTTTTTTAAAGAGACTAAGTTTTCCAGTTATAATCACATACAGTGTCACAATTTGATCAATACGGCTTTTTTAAAGTAATGCAAATGGAAAATAATGATATATGACTGGTTTCAATTAAAAGGTTAAGGGGGGTGGGACATCAAACGGGCCGACTTGGAGCAGGAGAGGCACCACTGAACATTTTAATTTTCACTGTCTATACATTTACAAATAAATTCATAAAACTTTGTCAGCATGACCAGGAAGGATTCAGAATTAACACTCTTAGCAGTGGACGTTCGAACACATACAAAATAATTTTTTTTACATGTGAAATTTCTTCATTTTTTTCGCTTACTAATGGCTTGCTGTAGATACACCTTCCTTCGTAAGTAAGAGAGATTCTTCGATAAATGTTGCACAGCATACAAATCATACTTAAAGCTGTATGAAACTATAGAATTTTCCAAATCTATTAAAAACTGTGGTAAAAATTGAGGTGATTAACTATAAAATTTGTGTTTTTTCTGAATATGAAGTTTAAAATATAACAGTTCATTCGTTTTTTCATAAATTAAATAAATTGTAGAGTTTCATACACCTGTGAGTATGGTATGCATGCTGTGCAAAATTCATCGAAGAATCTCTCTAACTTATGAAGAAAAGTGTACCTATAGCAACAAATGCAGCCATTAGTAAGTGAAAAAATGATGAAATTTCGCACGCAAAAAAATTTATTTTGTTATGTTTTCGAAGTTCCACTGCAATGGGTGTGAATCCTGAATCCTTCCTGGTCATGCTGACAAAGTTTGATGAATTTATTTGTAAAAGTGTAGACACTGGAAATTAAAATGCCCTGTGATGCCTCTCCTGCTCCAAGTCGGCCTGTTTGGCGTCCTATCCCCCTTAAGCGCTAAACAAATTTAAATGATAGACTATATCTGTGGGACTGAGCAAGCTGGGAATGCAGAGATCTAAATTTAAAATACGATATTAAAGTGCCTGTGTTATTCTAAATTACGATGCAAACTTCCTTTCCACATGCATTCATGTCCAAAAGAACAATCCCTGCAGCGACTGCAGCCGTTATGTAACATATTAAATGTATTCGCAATTGCGAATAAGGTCAACCATCAGCTGTATAATGGAATTACGGCAGTGAAAATTTACGCCGGACCGGACTCGAATTTACCGTTAGCGGTCGCCTTATCATTTGGCTGCCCGAGCACGACTCATGCATGGATGTGCGAAGGAACTTGAAACGCCCCGATTTACCCGCAGGAAAGGACAGATAGAATAAATCGTGGATGGGGGCCAAAATAAGTGGCTGTCAGTTACACTCGAAAATACAACTTTATTATTTGATCAATCATTGCAAGACCCCAAAAATTTTTTAAACACACAGCTTTAATCTTTAGGACTTAATTATCGGCTGAAAGCCGCTTTAATTTAAAAACAGCTGAAGGAAAATAACTTAAAACGCAAGCATAATCAGAAATTTAAAAGGTAAGCCTTATCTTAAAACAGTTCTTTAGTTAGGCAGAAGTAAACAAGTTAAATTGAAACTGGCTGAAGGCCGAACACTTAAAACTCCAAAACATTAATTTTTTTTAAAAATACCAAAGTCCTTACGTGAAACAGTTCTTTAATTTAGGCGGAAGGCCTTAAGACCAAACAACTGAAACTCAAACCGGCTGAAGACCGAAGACTTAAGAATCCAATAGGTTGAAGCAAACAAGTTAAATTCATAATCCATTAAATTTCGGGCATGCAGCCGCGCAAATAAAATTTCTTCTACTGATATTTCGGCCGCGTATCGGGTAAGACAGAGATTTAGGAACCAGGTTTTAAATTGTAAGACATTTCCAGGGGCAGATGTGGACTCTGACCACAATCTATTGGTTATGACCTGTAGATTAAAACTGAAGAAACTGCAAAAAGGTGGGAATTTAAGGAGATGGGACCTGGATAAACTAAAAGAACCAGAGGTTGTACAGAGATTCAGGGAGAGCATAAGGGAGCAATTGACAGGAATGGGGGAAATAAATACAGTAGAAGAAGAATGGGTAGCCTTGAGGGATGAAGTAGTAAAGGCAGCGGAGGATCAAGTAGGTAAAAAGATGAGGGCTAGTAGAAATCCTTGGGTAACAGAAGAAATATTGAATTTAATTGATGAAAGGAGAAAATATAAAAATGCAGTAAGTGAAACAGGCAAAAAGGAATACAAACGTCTCAAAAATGAGATCGACAGGAAGTGCAAAATGGCTAAGCAGGGATGGCTAGAGGACAAATGTAAGGATGTGGAGGCCTATCTCACTAGGGGTAAGATAGATACCGCCTACAGGAAAATTAAAGAGACCTTTGGAGATAAGAGAACGACTTGTATGAATATCAAGAGCTCAGATGGAAACCCAGTTCTAAGCAAAGAAGGGAAAGCAGAAAGGTGGAAGGAGTATATAGAGGGTCTATACAAGGGCGATGTACTTGAGGACAATATTATGGAAATGGAGGAGGATGTAGATGAAGATGAAATGGGAGATACGATACTGCGTGAAGAGTTTGACAGAGCACTGAAAGACCTGAGTCGCAACAAGGCCCCCGGAGTAGACAATATTCCATTGGAACTACTGACGGCCGTGGGAGAGCCAGTCCTGACAAAACTCTACCATCTGGTGAGCAAGATGTATGAAACAGGCGAAATACCCTCAGACTTCAAGAAGAATATAATAATTCCAATCCCAAAGAAAGCAGGTGTTGACAGATGTGAAAATTACCGAACTATCAGCTTAATAAGTCACAGCTGCAAAATACTAACACGAATTCTTTACAGACGAATGGAAAAACTAGTAGAAGCCAACCTCGGGGAAGATCAGTTTGGATTCCGTAGAAACACTGGAACACGTGAGGCAATACTGACCTTACGACTTATCTTAGAAGAAAGGTTAAGGAAAGGCAAACCTACGTTTCTAGCATTTGTAGACTTAGAGAAAGCTTTTGACAATGTTGACTGGAATACTCTCTTTCAAATTCTAAAGGTGGCAGGGGTAAAATACAGGGAGCGAAAGGCTATTTACAATTTGTACAGAAACCAGATGGCAGTTATAAGAGTCGAGGGACATGAAAGGGAAGCAGTGGTTGGGAAGGGAGTAAGACAGGGTTGTAGCCTCTCCCCGATGTTGTTCAATCTGTATATTGAGCAATCAGTAAAGGAAACAAAAGAAAAATTCGGAGTAGGTATTAAAATTCATGGAGAAGAAATAAAAACTTTGAGGTTCGCCGATGACATTGTAATTCTGTCAGAGACAGCAAAGGACTTGGAAGAGCAGTTGAATGGAATGGACAGTGTCTTGAAAGGAGGATATAAGATGAACATCAACAAAAGCAAAACAAGGATAATGGAATGTAGTCTAATTAAGTCGGGTGATGCTGCGGGAATTAGACTAGGAAATGAGGCACTTAAAGTAGTAAAGGAGTTTTGCTATTTGGGGAGCAAAATAACTGATGATGGTCGAAGTAGAGAGGATATAAAATGTAGGCTGGCAATGGCAAGGAAAGCGTTTCTGAAGAAGAGAAATTTGTTAACATCCAGTATTGATATAAGTGTCAGGAAGTCATTTCTGAAAGTATTCGTATGGAGTGTAGCCATGTATGGAAGTGAAACATGGACGATAAATAGTTTGGACAAGAAGAGAATAGAAGCTTTCGAAATGTGGTGCTACAGAAGAATGCTGAAGATTAGATGGGTATATCACATAACTAATGAGGAAGTATTGAATAGGATTGGGGAGAAGAGAAGTTTGTGGCACAACTTGACCAGAAGAAGGGATCGGTTGGTAGGACATGTTCTGAGGCATCAAGGGATCACCAATTTAGTATTGGAGGGCAGCGTGGAGGGTAAAAATCGTAGAGGGAGACCAAGAGATGAATACACTAAACAGATTCAGAAGGATGTAGGTTGCAGTAGGTACTGGGAGATGAAAAAGCTTGCACAGGATAGAGTAGCATGGAGAGCTGCATCAAACCAGTCTCAGGACTGAAGACCACAACAACAACAACATCGTCCGGCCATCTTCAGAGCGAGTTCAGTCTTGGAGCGAGTTCAGTCTTGGAACTCGCTCTGAAGATGGCCGGACGATACGCGGCCGAAATATCAGTAGAAGAAATTTTATTTGCGCGGCTGCATGCCCGAAATTTAATGGATTATTCATTACGCCGCGAGAAGTTGAAAATGCACAAGTTAAGTTCAAACCGGCTGAAGGCCGAAGACTTAAAAACTGAAAAGTTTTTTTTTAAATGCCAAAGGGCTCACGTGAAACAGTACTTTAAACTAGGCTGAAGGCCTTAAGAGAAAAACAACTCTAATTTAAAACACAAAACCAGCTAGAAGCCATACACGTACCAACAACAAGAACAAATTTAAAAAAATGAGGCAGTCCACACAAGGGCGCGCAGATGTTCGAGGGTCGGCCTATAATTCAAACACTAACGTTCGCTAAGGTGAGACAGGCAGTCGGACCAACCATTCACGATGGGATATGGCAGATCGGTTACAATTTGGTCTTTGCCATTGTCTCAACTTCACTGAACATTATGATCTCGTTACCTCGAAGTCTTTATTGAATTCCTATTTTGAAGCATTGTTCCTAATTACTAACAAATCCACCTAGCCGGGACGGAAGTGTGTGATATTCCATTTAGAGAGCATCAACAAATAAAACGCAGCTACCAGAACTCGTTAACAAGGTATTAGTAAGAGTGACATAAAATTGAAGTTCTTTGTCGTCCATTATCGACGATGCAACAAATTAAAAACTGTTCGTCTTCTGACTCAGTGACATTGTTTCATGTTCAGGAGACAGACATGATCATCGCACCGCTGACAATGACGTCAGAGAGGGAGGAAGTAATCGACTTCGTTGCTCCTTACTTCGACCAGTCTGGCATCTCTATTGGTAAGTGAAACCATCTAATCTTGACTCTACTTACTACATTTTATCGTGTAAAGACCTCAAAACAACTGGAAATTTTCCTCACATCAGTAACTTGACTTACGCTGTTCAGCGATTTGAGTGTTGCGGCGGTGATAGCTTCGAACGTGGCCGGTTCGAATTCCGATAATGAGAGGAGTTTTTGCTTGCAGTATTTGTCAGGCAGGGGGAGGGGAGGTGGTGGGCTGAGTTCTTGGTCGGTTTGGCTTTCCACCCAGTGTCGAAGGTTGAATTCCAAACGTCTCCATGGTATATGCTGCCATGAGAACATGTTGCATTGTTGATGGCGATTCGTCTCAGAGTAGCACTTGCAACCAACTAGCTCAATCATTTTTTGGATCTATTCTAATTTCCGTCTTCTTTTGCAATTTTTACCTTCTACAGTTCCCTCCAGTGACGTAAAAGCTACTCCTTGCTGTCTTAACACATGCCCTCTCATGCTGTTCTTTCTTTTTGTGAATGTTTCGCACATGTTCCTCTCTTTGCAGATCCTAAGGAGAATTTCTCATTTCTGATCTTTCGAGTCCACCTAATTTTCAACACCCTTCTACAGCACCACGTATCAAACGCTTCGATTCTCTTCTCTTTCTGTTTCCCTTCGGTCCATGATTCACTACCATACAATGCTGTGCTCCGAATGTAAATTCTTGAAAATTTCCTCGTCGAAGCCGATGTTTGATATAGCAGACTTCTTCTGGCCAGGAATATACTCTTTAGCAGTGTTAGTCTCCTTTTTTGTCCTCCTTCCGTCGTCTGCCGTATGTTATTTTGATTCCAAGGTAGCAGAATTGCTTAACTTCATCTGCTTCGTGGTTCCTAATTCTAATGTTAAGTTTATCGCTAATCTCATTTTTGCTACTTCTCATTACTTCATCTTTGTTCAATTTATTCTTGATCCATAGTGTGTGCTCAGAGAAGAGAAAGTTATGGTACAACTTGACTAGAAGAAGGGATCGGTTGGTAGGACATGTTCTGGGGCTAGAGGTGTACATGTTCCGCTTTTAACCCGCCCATGCTTGCCCGGTGGCCAGGCGGGCAGGCCGCCGCGCGTTGTCAACAGAACGGGCAGGCTGCTTCACTCCCAGCCAAGCCAAGCAGAACCCAACTCGGGCAGGCTGCGGGAAACTCGCTTGCCTGCCCATATTACTGCTGAGCTGCGCTACGCAGCCGTTTAGTCTGCGCGCTTCATTGTCGTACTATGAACGTTAACTAAAAGTTTTTATTTTACCTGAGCACCAAAAGACAAACCCTAACATTATGTATATATTAATTTCAGGTCAAAAAATATTGGGTTTTATTTGTACATTCTTCCTTTACGCGTATATTTCGGGCTTATTATCTATATAAATAAAAATGAATTGCCAAATGCGTTGATAAGCGTAAAACTCGAGAACGGCTGGACCAATTCGGCAATTTTTTTTTCCGGTGTTCGTAATTCTCAGGACAAGGTTTTTATGAAATAAAATTTTTCGAAAATCGACCGAAAAATTGGAAAATTTGAGAAAAACTGAAAGTGTGTTGTCATTGTGTCCGTGTGTTTGTATTGCATACAATCTTGATGAAATTTTGCACACTATACCTTGAAACCAAGAGGAAGGTCACAGTCTACTTAAAATTTCGTAGGGTGCATGGCAGAGGTTGTTACTTTACCTAATGGAATTCGACAAATTGTACGTTTTTATTCCGATCTTGATGAAATTTGGCATACTTGATATTCAAAGCAGGATGAAGGGCGCTATCTGCTAAAATTCTGAATGGTGCATGGCGGAGGGTACTTTACTTACACACTTCTACACCAACCTACAGTTTCATTCCGATCTTGAAGAAATTTTGCACACTTTACCATCAAGAGGAACATTACTGTCTACATAATATTTCGGGCAGTGCATGGAATAGAGTACCTTACAAAAGATTTTGACATCGTTTGCGGGTTACCATGAAATCCTTCTCCCTCTATACTGCTAAATGGTCTCAGGTCCTTAGCACACATTTCGACGCCCTTTTCGGCCACTAAATCTTTGTCCTCTTTCAAGATATTTACGAAGTGAGGGAACTGCTTGTCAAATTTGCACACATGTCGTAACATACTCGAGGTTCCTAAATAAGTACTTAAGAGCTTTTTACATAGTTTTCCTTGAGATACACCTACCGATTTATTTGAAGCGGCCTCATAAACACACGAAAACCTTTCCTATGGGGCACTTGTGCTCTGTTTCGTTACCAGCATGTATTCGCCACTTGTCAATTTTTTTTGAGTCTCACTAAAGTCCGACCTATTCATTGTGCTGCCCCCACCGTTGCGATAAATGTACTGCGGGCTAACTACCTGGCTACTCTAGTCACGGTAGCTTGACAGCGCAACCTGTTGTCAGGCGCAGCAAGCTGAGCGGGTCCCGTGAAGCTTGGCAGGCTTGCGGGAACCCAGGTATCCCGGGCTTGCGGGAGCCCAAGTCGGTCGCATTACCCACTATGCCTCAGTACATGCGTACTCTTGTGTTTACGTCGCGGCAGGCTGACCTGCATGAATGGTTGCAGAGGAGCTAGGGGCAAGCAGGCTGCAATGGGAATTTGTACACCTCTGTCTGGGGCATCAAGGGATCACCAATTAAGTACTGGAGGGCAGCGTGGAGGGTAGAGGGAGACCAAGAGATGAATACACTAAACAGATCCAGAAGGATGTAGGTTGCAGTAGGTACTGGGAGATGAAGAAGCTTGCACAGGATAGAGTAGCATGGAGAGCTGCATCAAACCAGTCTCAGGACTGAAGACCACAACAACAACAGTGTGTGCTCATCAGATGTTTCTTCGTGAAGTAATCCGCACCAGCTCCGCCACGGGAGAACTAACACCCAGGTTTATTACTAACATCATTATTCACCCTTCTCCGTCTTGGAGCATAAATTTACAATAACACCAAAAACAGGTTGACAATCGAGGTCTCTGTCTTACTAAACACCTCGGATTGTGTAAGCCAAAGTTCAACTGTTTGCCTAGAATGGCTAAGTCACAAAGAGTCAGAGCTGTAAGGACCACCCTTTGAAGCGTCTGTCTCTAAACAGAATCACTGTAACATGCAGAGATACCAAAATCCGAGAGGTCCAAATGTCAAGAAGCCAAGTCTCTGCATAGCCAGGGTGAAAACCGCTGGCAGCTCCACGTACCTCTGGAAGGCGGCAGCCCCAGAAGGGTTGACAAGGTGCAACTGCCGGTTACGAGCCGGGCAACGGCTTAAGTAGCGACGGGCGGATGAATCTTTCCCGAATTACTTGCGGCCACGAGACTTGGCGCAGGCTCGAGTATTATCGCCTTGGATGTGAAGTGATGCGGTAGCTTCTTGAGATATACCCTCTCGAAGACCTTCGAGAGGGCAGGTAAAACACAGTGATCATCCATTCGTTTCTTCTCAGCTTCGCCACAACGCTTCGTTCACTCTCGATGTATGAAGTGGTCGTAATGTTTTGGTTCAGTCGTGTATGTAGATGTGGGTGTAGATTTGACGGAGGAAACTTCGAATCAATGTCTCATTGGCCAAATTCGCCTGGTTTATCGGTTATCGAGTTTTTGTTCCTTTACATAAAAAAAGAATTGCATGGATCGCGATTTTGGCGCTTCAAGAAACGCTTACTTGTCTGAAGTAGACATTATGATAACCGAAGCTGTAGTAGAACTATAAAGTTTATAATTCAAAACAGTAGACAGCGCCAAGTACGGCTGAAAGAAGTTTTATTTAAATCAAAATTTAAATCGCGCAGCTACAGACTGTAGCGCCTAGAACCGCTCGGCCACTCTGGGCGGCTTTCAGGTGGTTCTTAAAGACTTTTTTGGTTTCCTGTTGGAGCCTCGCTTTATGGTCGTTACTGGGTTCGTGCACTAACAGGTGAGATAAAAAGAAATTTTTCGTTCAAAATTCGTTATGGTTACGAAGGTGTTCTTTTCGATTTTGCCTTCACATACGTGAAATGGCTTTAATAAAACATTAAATGTGGCGAAAAGTTAAGTGATGTATATTTTCTGTGCGACGAGTTCGTCGTCTGTGTTACACGTTTTGAAGTTTCGACATTTTGGCACGTGCACTATGAGTGTTGCTAAATTCTCTGGAAATTGCTTTAACACACACCATTCTATGTTTTGTGGAAGCACAAGCTCCTGAGCAACAAAAACCATTTAAAGACGTTGGAATAGTAAAGATGTTAAGCTACAGACACTGTATAGAGTATATGGGCACAGTAAAACATGCCTTTGCAGTAGCGATGAAATTAATTTAAAGGACGTAAAGAGAAGTAAAATTATGCACAATAAATTCTAATACGGAATTGTACTAAATGGCTAAGGTTACACAAAAAAATATTACAAGTAATGAAAGTTTTATGGATGTGAACTATCCAGCCACATGTTACGTGTGTTAAATTATGATCAGATAAAGTATTTATACATTGAATGTATCGAACACTAAACGTGGGCATTACATGCAAGCTGCGGAAAAGTACAAGAGCATTATAAATTTTTTTTTTCTTTCGTTGTTACAGTGGTGAAGCTGAGTATAAAAATCGAATTTGAAGTGGCGCTCTACATGATGAATAGCATTATGATATCTACATCTAACTGTTTATTCTGCAATTCACAGTCAAGTGTATGGTAGAGGGTTCATCGAACCACCTTCAAGGTATTTCTCTACCGTTCCACTCTGGAATAGAGCGCAGGAAAAACGAACACTTAAATCTTTCCGTGCGAAATCTGGCTTCTCTTATTTTATTACGATCATTTCCCCCTATGTAGGTGGGCGCAAACAAATCTTTTTTTCGCATTCAGGGGAAATAGTTGGTGACTGAAATATCATGAGAAGATCCTGCCGCTACAATAAACTTCTTGGTTTAATGATTGCCGTCCAAATACTCGTATCGTATCTGTGGCACTCTCTCTGTCTCTCTCTCTCTCTCTCTCTCTCTCTCTCTCTCTCTCTCTCTCTCTCACCCTGCGAGCTGCCCTTCTTTGAAATACTTCGATGTCCTCCGTCAATCCTATCACATGCGCATCCCATACCGCGCAGCAATACTCCAGGGCGGACAAGTGTACTATAGGAGGTCAATTTAAGTTATCCGTAATTGTAATCGTAAGTATTTTAATGATTTCACAGCCTTTAGATTTATGTGATTTATATTTTACTTACTACCTCTTTGTAATGTAAAAGATAAGCCGCAGTATCTGTACAGTGAATCTGCAGCTGAATCCCACCAAAATCATGTTTCGAGGTATCAATATCAAAGTGCGATAAATGTTTACGTAACTATTGCGAACGCATGCAGTAGTCAATATTTTGAGATGCAATAAAATGTATGTGTAAATAAATATACTGACGGAAAAAATCGCAACATCAAGAAAGAGTTGTGCGACATCAACGAAAGTTGGTAGGCGTATTTCTACGTCTGAAAGATGATGTCTTTTCATTTACCGCGCTAATCGCATAAGGCCAACGGTCTTGCCGCAGTGGTAAAACCGGTTCCCGTCAGATCACCGAAGTTAAGCGCTGTCGGGCTGGGCTAGCACTTGGATGGGTGACCATCCGGTCTGCCGAGCGCTGTTGGCAAGCGGGGTGCACTCAGCCCTTGTGAGGCAACTGAGGAGCTACTTGATTGAGAAGTAGCGGCTCCGGTCTCGGAAACTGACATATGGCCGGGAGAGCGGTGTGCTGACCACATGCCCCTCCATATCCACATCCAGTGACGCCTGTGGGCTGTGGGATGACACGGCGGCCGGTCGATACCGTTGGGCCTTCATGGCCTGCCGTTATCAACATCTCACTGAGTTCGAACAAGGTCGTGTAATAGGGCTACGAGGTGCTACATGTTACTTCTGCGATACTGGAGGAAGACTTGGCAGGAACATAGCCACTGTAATGACTACTGGCAGTGTTGGTCACTCTAGAAGGCAGGGCACCGGAGGGTCACGTGACAGACACAACCGAGAGGGAAGACCATCGTGCTCAGCGTATGGCTCTGGAGCATCGTACTGCATCTGCAGCAGCAATTTGAGCAGCAGTTGGCACCACATTGACACAACGAGCTGTTACAAATGGCGTGCATTCCACTGACCCTACACCACCACCATTTGAGTCTTCAGCGGAGTCAAGCGAGAGCTCATCAAGCGAGAGCTCATTGTTTTTTCTGATGTAAGCTGGTTCCGTCTCGGTGCCAGTTGCCAGTGATGGCAGCGTGTTGTTTAGAAAGGAGGCCACTAGAGAGCCTACAAACAGTCTGTCTTGACCTACACATATAGTCTGGGGTGCGATTTCGTACAATAGCAGGAGCACTCTCGTGGTTATCCCATGTACCCCGATTGCAAATTTGTACGACAATCTGCCATTCATGAGCAGCACTCCAGGGCGTGTTTTCCAACAGGATAACACTCGCTCACATATCGCTGTTGTAACCCAACATGCTCTACAGCGTGTCGGCATGTTGCCTTGGCCTACTCCAGCACCATATCCGTCTCCAATCGAGAAGATATGAGAAATCATCGGACGACAACTCCAGCGTCATCCACAAACAGCATTAATCATCCCTGTATTGATCGACCAAGTGCAACAGGCATAGAATCCCAACAAACTTAGATCTGGCACCTGTGCAGCAGAATGCATGTGGGATTGAATGCTTGCATTCGTCTGGGGGTTACATTGATTGTTAATGTACCAGCATTTCACATGTCTTACGTCGCGCTCGGCAACGGCCTTGCCGCAGTGGATACACCGGTTCCTGTGAGTTCACCGAAATTAAGCGCTGTCGGGCGTGGTCGGCACTTGTATGGGTGACCATCCAGGCCGCCATGCACTGTTGCCATTTCTCAAGGTGCATTCAGCCTTGTGATGCCAACTGAGGAGCTACTCGACCGAACAGTGAAAGGTGGCTACACTGAGCCACGGCGCCAGAGATTGCGCCAAAGAGTATTATTCAGCCGCCTCCACAGTGCCTGTCGAGGTCTCGTAGTAGTCTCTGCTGAGATGTTGTAGTGAAGAGTGTTTGTTGAGATGTGCTAGTAGGCAGTGCTTGCTGAGATGTGATATTGGAGAGTTCTGGTTGAGATGTGGTAGTAGCGAGTCGGTGTGGAGAGATTGTAATGTCTAGAGTGCTTTTCATCAATATAAATTAAGGTAACAAACTACTTTTCTTTTTTTTCTCATTATTTCAATGTCCTAAATAATGTGTCGTTACAGGTTCAGTCAACAAAGCAACTGGCGTTTGTTCGTGTATTAGAGTGTAATTCTGGTTTTCTTGCGCAATTATAGTATTTCTAATTTTCTTTTATCACGTCAGTAAAGCACAAGAGTAACTGTTCTGTGTGTGGAAGTATGACTCAACGCACATCTGGCACGATTCTTCTTCAACAAGACAAGAATTTTTAAATACCAATTATACTGACGTGATAAAAGAAAATTAGAAATACTATAACTGCGCAAGAAAACCAGAATTACACTCTAATACACGAACACACGCCAGATGCTTTGTTGACTGAACCTGTAATGACACATTATTTAGGACATTGAAATAATGAGAAAAAAAAGAAAAGTAGTTTGTTACCTTAATTTATATTGATGAAAAGCACTCTAGACATTACAATCTCTCCACACCGACTCGCTACTACCACATCTCAACCAGAACTCTCCAATATCACATCTCAGCAAGCACTGCCTACTAGCACATCTCAACAAACACTCCTCACTACAACTTCTCAGCACAGACTACTACGAGACCTCGACAGGCACTGTGGAGGCGGCTGAAAAATACTCTTTGGCGCAATCTCTGGCGCCGTGGCTCAGTGTAGCCACCTTTCAACAGTAGCGGCTTCGGTCAAGAATACCATCATAACGACCGGGAGAGCGGTGTGCTGACCCCACGCCCCTCCTATCCGCATCCTCCGCTGAGGATGACACGGCGGTTGAATGGTCCCGGTAGGCCGCTCGTGGCCTGAAGACGGAGTGCTTATGTCGCGCTTACATTAATCTCTGATTTTGCAATATTAATGACTTAAACAAGTTACCTAGACAAATGTGTATCCGAAATTTAATTACTCTTCTGAGACCCCCCGCTTAACCCGCAGGACATGACAGATAGTATAAATTGTGGAAAGGGGCCAAAATAAGGGGCTGTCAGTTACACTGGAACATATAACTTTATTGTTTGATCAAACATTACAAGAGCCCAAAAAAAATTTTAAAACACACAGCTTTAATCTTTGGGAGATTACCGGCTGAAAGTCACTTTAATTTAAAAACGGCTGAAGGCCAATAACTTAAAACCCAAGCATGATCAGAAATTTAAAAGGGCAGCCTTATCTTAAATCATTTCTTTAGTTAGGCTGAAGGCCTATCACCCAAAACTCCAAAACATTTTTTTTTAAATACCAAAGAATCAGTTCTTTAAACTAGGCTGAAGGCCTTAAGAGCAAAACAACGCTAATTTTTTTAAAAAAAACTGCTAGAAGCCATACAAGTACAAACAACAAGAAGAATTTTTTTTAAAAAAGGGCAGAACACCCAAGGGCGCTCAGATGTTCGAGGGTCGGCCTGTAATTCGAACACTAACGCTCACTTAGGTGAAACAGGCAGTCGGGCCAACCATTCACGATCCGACGACAACCCAACCGACAGACACTCAACGAACCAAGCGATAGGATAACTTATCTTTCGTGTCCGGGATCGGTGTGCCACGGACCTCGTAGCAATGGGAACGGCCCCTCACTCTCCATCCGCGCGTGGACGCCGCCAAGCCCCGGCCAGACACGCGCCACGGAGACTTCCTCGCTCCTCCACGCCAGACCCGGAAACGCTGAAAGTAGCAAATATACGTCGGCCGATGAGACAACCAACCGAACGACCAACCAACGGTCGTCCCGCTCCAATCTCCCTCCGTCGGACAGTTCATGTGTGTCGCCAGCGATCGGAGAGCCCTGGCTGTCAGCGCCTCAGAGGCGCTCCGTACCCCGACTTCACTGCTGCTGCGTCCCGACTGCACTGCTGGTCCGTCTCCAACTGACTCCCCTCACTCACCCACTCACTATATTAACGGGCCTGCCTTGGCCCGAGGTATAGGAGTTTAAGCTTGGATAAGCTGTTCCTCCTGAATCCTATCTGTTGGGAATGTTTTTCTTCTCGGTTTGGTTTGGCCTCTGGTTTCTGTAGCTGAAGAATTATCTACCGGCTGCTTCCGGCGGCTTCTTATTCTTCTTTTTCTTGCTGCTTCCTGGCTGCCCGAATTCTATTTTCTTCAGGTGGGAGAAGTCCAGTGGTGGCGTCTGTTGCTGGATGTACTTGACTGCTTGCTCAGTCATGTACTTCCAGTCCTCGTCCTTGAAGATCTGGTGCTTGTTTATGAGCTCCAGATCTGCACGCCTGACGAGTTCCCTCCCGTGCAGCTTCTGGTTCAAGGGTTCGCACCCCCAGTGGAATGGATAAGGTTTATGAGGTAGGGGAGGGATGTTGTCTACCGTGAAAGGGTGAGGATGATCATGATGGGGGTAGCTACCGACGCGCAGGGAATCTGCGATCTCGGTGAGCACCTCCCTCACACAGTTCTTGTTGGGGGGGGGGGGGGGGGGGGGGAGACAGGAGTGACGACTGCTTCCGTGGAGGCCGTCTCCTTGTTGTCGGCGGTTTTCCCCGACTGCATGACCACCTCCCTAGCAACCTGCGTTGCCGCGTCGGTCAGGGAGGCAGTCGTTTGTGTTGCCGCGTCTACCCCCGTACTGGTGGGGGTCGGTGCCACGTCCGGCATCGTGCGGGACGCGAGGTACAAGGCGACCCTTATAGTTGAGTCACCTCCTGACGCGTCTCTTCTAGTTCCGCTCTCAGGGCCGCACTCTCCTCCGCCACGGCGGATTTGAGCGCGGTGATTGCGTCCTCGCTGGCTTCCCGCAGTGATCGGCGGAAGGCGTCCACGTCGTCTTCGTGGCGCAGCCCGCTTCCCCTACTAAGGTAGGAGGGCGGGCTGACCACCTTTTCTTCTTGTTGGGCCACCTCTTCGTGTGTGGTGGCCAACTTCCGCTGCTTCCACGTCTTCAGATAGCTGCAGCTGCGCGCGTTCGCGGCGTGCGAGCCACCGCTATTTACGCACACCGCTGCAGTACCCCTTGGTTTGGTGCAGTTGCGCGTCTCGTGCGGTTTCCCGCACTTAACACACGCAACCGCGCCGTCGCATTCCCTTGCTATGTGTCCCAGCTTTTGGCACTTATAGCACTGTAATCGTGCCACAGGCTTCCGCTTCCTCTTCTTGTTGCCGCAACCGTTGCTCCCGACTGCGTTTAGCAGGAGCTCCACAGCAGCATCAACCTTGCCTCTTCCTCCATTCCTACTTCTCGGCATGGCGTTGGCTAGTGGCGTTGGCGTGCGCGAGCGACGGTAACGAGGTGAGTCGCAGCGAGTCGAGCAGCGGAGTGCGTGAACTGACTCCCAGACACACGACGGACGACCCGGAAATACTATCGGTCGCTCCAGAGATGGTACGACAGTGCACTTATCGATACGCGCTGCTGCTGCCGCTCACGGGCAAGTAAGGCAGGAAGTTAGTGACACCAGTAAATGGAATAAGAAAACGAGGCAGCAGTACCGTAATAGAAGGTGACAAACAATAAATGGCATGAACACAAGCTGTGCACGGCTCATCTTGATTAATTATTTTTTGGTGTTGCGATTTTTTCCCGTCAGTGTGTTTCCTTCAGTTATCTTTGCAAAACCTTAAAAGAAGGCCCTCATAAAAGTGGAAATGGTGCTTACTTGGTTGTTGATGCATGGCTCGTTAACACTCGTTGGGCGGCGTGCGCAGTGATACGGAAGCCGGTGCGGGAGACGTCGCTGTTCAAGTTCATGACGGTGCTGCGGCTGGAGGTGTGGCTGAGCATCGTGGGCGCGCTCACCGTCACCGGCATCATGATCTGGCTGCTGGACAAGTACTCGCCCTACAGCGCCCAGAACAATAAGGAGATGTACCCATACCCCTGCAGGTGCGTACCTCCCCACCAGCGGCCGCCCCGGAAGTGGGGGAACTGAGGTTAGTATGGCAGGTAGGATGGACCACTTCGTGTTGCTCGACTTGCCATGAAACAGCGGTCGCATGTAGTGTTTCGAATAAAATGGAGACATCGCTCCGCCATTTGCTACAACTTGAATAAGTAGAGGTTGGATTTGTGTCACAAATAAACGTTATTGGTTTTTGAGTGTCGAATCTGGTGAACGGGGTAACTTTCACCATCGGTTTGTACTGTTAAAGGTAAGAAATAATATTGCCACACTAGTATTAGTATCTAAATGCCAACGGCCTTGCCACAGTGATAACACCGGTTCCCGTCAGATCACCGAAGTTAAGCGCTATCAGGCTGGGCAAGCACTTGGATGGGAGACCATCCGGTCTGCCGAGCGCTGTTGGCAAGAGGGGTGGACTCAGCCCTTGTGAGGCAACTGAGGAGCTACTTGATTGAGAAATAGTGGCTCCGGTCTCGGAAACTGACATATGGTCTGGAGAGCGGTGTGCTGATCACATGCCCCTCCATATCCGCATCCGGTGACGCCTGTGGGCTGAGGATGACACGGCGACCAGTCGGTACCTTTGCGCCTTCATGGCCTGTGCGGGAAGAGTTTAATTTTAGTATTGGATTTGGATCACAAATAAACTTTATTGGTTTTGAGTGTAGAAGCTGGTGAACAGGTAACTTTCACCATCGGTTTATACTGTTAAAGGTAAGAAGTAATATTGCCACAGTTGTATTAGTATCTAAGTGCCAACGGCCTTGACGCAGTGGTAACACCGGTTCCTGTCAGATCGCCGAAGTTAAGCGCTGTCGGGCTGGGCTAGCACTTGGATGGGTGACCATCCGGTCTGCCGAGCGCTATTGGCAAGCGGAGTGCACTCAGCCTTTGTGAGGCAAACTGAGGAGCTACGTGATTGAGAAATGGCGACTCCGGTCTCGGAAACTGACATATGGTCAGGAGAGCGGTGTGCTGATCTCATGCCCCCCCCCCCCCAACCCGCATTCAGTGACGCCTGTGGGCTGATGATGACACGGCGGCCAGTTGGTGCCTTTGGGTCTTAATGGCCAGTGCGGGAGGAGTTTAGTTTTAGTATTAATATCTAAGTATCGTAAAGCAGATATACAGGGTGAGTCAAGAAGGACTTTCCAATTTTGGAATGATATAAAAATTTATTGAGATAATTTACAGAACCGGTAAATGTATAATTTTGTGGCAGGCAACTTCAAGTCTGCCGAGAGCTGTTGGCAAGCAGGGTGCACTCAGCCTTTGTGAGGCAAACTGAGAAGCTACTTGATTGAGAAATAGCGGCTCCGGTCTCGGAAACTGACGTATGGTCGGGAGAGCGGTGTGCTGATCACATGCCCCTCCATATCCGCATCCAGTGACGCCTGTGGGCTGAGGATGAAACGGCGGCCAGTCGTTACCTTTGGACCTTCATGGCCTGTGCGGGAAGAGTTTAATTTTAGTATTGGATTTGGGTCACAAATAAACTTTATTGGTTTTGAGTGTAGAAGCTGGTGAACGGGTAACTTTCACCATCGGTTTATACTGTTAAAGGTAAGAAGTAATATTGCCACAGATGTATTAGTATCTAAATGCCAACGGCCTTGACGCAGTGGTAACACCGGTTCCTGTCAGATTACCGAAGTTAAGCGCTGTCGGACTGGGCTAGCACTTGGATGGGTGACCATCCGGTCTGCCGAGCGCTATTGGCAAGCGGAGTGCACTCAGCCATCGTGAGGCAAACTGAAGAGCTGCTTGATTGAGAAATAGCGGCTCCGGTCTCGGAAACTGACATATGGCCGGGAGAGCGGTGTGCTGACCACATGCCCCTCCATATCCGCATCCAGTGACGCCGGTGGACTGAGGATGACACGGCGACCAGTCGGTACCTTTGGGCCTTAATGGCCTGTGCGGGAGGAGTTTAATTTTAGTATTAACATCTAAGTACCGTAAAGCAGGTATACAGGGAGAGTCAAAAAGGACTTTCCGATTTTGGAATGATCTAGAAATTTATTGAGATAATTTACTGAATCGGTAAATCCATAATTTTGTGGCAGACAACTTCAAGTTTCCTATAAAAGTGCCAAGTGTCATTATGGCTCGATATGAGCACCAACTGTGATGCGACAAACATCTCACTGGTGATCAATTTCTTCCCACACTCGATGCAGAAAGCCGTGCGTGACTTGTGCAAAAGCAGTGCAGATTCGATTTTTCAGGTAAGCTAAATTGTTTGGTAGGGGAGGAATATACACACAGTCTTTAATGAAACCCCAGAGAAAAAAGTTCCTTTCAAGAAACCAAAACACACAGCGAGCACTCTCCACACCAGTGAAAGTAGCCATTTTAACTGTGCACCACGCTAGCACTCCTGGTTGGCGGAATGGGGTACTGACGCACTACGTGAATCAAACTTGAGATTGCTTGCTACTAAATGGTACATCTACCGATCTGTAAGTTATCTTAACAAATTTCTGTATCATTCCAAAGTTGTAAAGACTTACCTTGTACTTTGGTCGCCGTGGTTATTTTGACGACTCATCGCCAAGAGTTTTACAGCGCTCTGCTGGCTCTCAGTTGGGTATTTAGTATATATTTTCTGTTGGTAAAGTACCGTCATGTACTCTTTGAGGCGCCGTATAGTGCTGATTTCTTGCGCAACAGTTGGCGAACCTGTTGCGACTTATAATTGTATGCGAAAAAGCGTGTTAAAATCAGATTGTACTGAATCCACCGATATCATTTAACTGCAAAGCGATCGGTGTTTCAATTGTATCATGGCATTACTCGATTAATTCTCAAAACAGAAAATTGATTAGTTTTTTTCAGAGATGTGTATATCAGCTACTAAATTACGATTTCTGAGGTCACGTCCATGATTTCTCTGTTTCCGTGTTACTTTGACCACCAGTCATTGTTACCCCAGGGTTTACACAACTTATTAAATGGTGTTGTTGCCAATTACAGTGTGCAACTAAGGATTACGTACATTAACTATCATTATATAGTCGAAGGCTCATTTGTTACTGTTAATGCGCCTACAACTAAGAAAACAAATGTCGGTCATATATTGCTCAAATTGCAAGCTGTTGTGGTTCAGGCAGTGATTGAAGTACAACATATAATGCCAAATATACCAGGAAACACGGAATGAAGACTGTGTGGCCACAAGTGTCAGACATTGTCTAGATAGATGAAGAAAGATAACCTTAATTCTAACTGCAATAGATGTTTAGAAACGATAATTATGTCTGAAATGGAAGAAATTGAAGTTATTACGCTAAGCTACATTTGGAGCTATGTGTGTGGTACTTCACCTTAGTACCTTTCATATTATTTATAATTTTGGTCATGGATCAAACTGTTTGTTTTATGTACTGTACAAGTTTTTTCTCTTTTATGAGACTTAATAAAGCACATATTAATACTGTAGATCACTGTATTTGTTCCTGAGTGCTCAAAGTTTCATTGTGTTTTTGAAATATTGACCACAAATGGAATGGTAGCTGATATTTGAGGTGGAAGTATAACCCAGTCACTGCATCCCGTAATCCACACTAATTTTGACCACCTACATTTTTTCCGTTAGTTTCTCTGCGTTTTGGAAAATGTAGTGTACTGATTCCCCCTCCCCCCCCCCCCCCCCCCCCCCCCGCCCACCTCATGAACCATGGACCTTGCCTTGGTGGGGAGGCTTGCGTGCCTCAGCGATACAGATGGGGTAGCATAAGTGCAACCACAATAGAGAGGTATCTGTTAGGAGGCCAGAAAACGTGTGGTTCCCGAAGAGGGGCAGCAGCCTTTCCAGTAGTTGCAGGGGCAACAGTCTTGGTGATTGACTGATCTGGCCTTGTAACATCAACCAAAACGGCCTTGCTGTGTTGGTACCGAGAATGTCTGCAAGCAAGGGGAAACTGCAGCTGTAATTTTTTTCCGACGGCATGCAGCTCTGCTGTATGGTTAAACGATGATGGCATCCTCTTGGGTAAAATATTCCAGAAGTAAAATAGTCCCCCATTCGGATCTCCTGATGGGGACTACTCAGGACGACGTCTTCTTCACGAAAAGCATAACTGACGTTCTGCGGATCGGAGCGTGATTTGTCAGATGACTTAATCGGGCAGGTATGTTGGAACATTTAAAAAGGGAAATGGGTAGGTTACAGTTAGATATAGTGGGAATTGGTGAAGTTCTGTGGCAGAAGAACAGAACTTCTGGCCAGGTGAACACAAGGTTATAAATGCAAAATAAAATGGTGGTAATGCAAGAGCAGGTTTAATAATGAGTAAAAAAAATAGGAGCACGGATAAGCTACTAAGAACAGCATAGTGGACGCATTATTGTAGCCACGATAGACCCGAAGCCCTCACCCACCACAGCAGTACAGATTTATATGCCAACTAGCTCTGCAGATGAGGAGAAGATTGGGGAAACGTATGAAGAGATAAAAGAAATTATTCACATAGTTAAGGGAGCCGAAAACTTGTCATGGGGGACTCAAATTCAATAGCCAGTAAAGGAAGAGAAGGAAAATTAGTAGGGAATATGGAATGGGGGAAAGGAATGTAAGAGGAAGCAGAAGTAGAATTTTGCACAGAGCATAATTTAATCATAGCTAAAACTTGGTTTAAAAATCGTGAGAGAAGATTGTATACGTCGAAGAGACCTGGAGACACTGGAAGGTTTCAGATGGGTCATATAATGGTTACACAGAGATTTAGGAACCAGATTTTAAATTGTAAGACATTTCCAGTGGCAGATGTGGACTCTAACCACAATTTATTGGTTATGAACTGCAGATTAAAACTGAAGAAACTGCAAAAAGGCAGGAATTTAAGGAGATGGGGACCTAGATAAACTGAAAGAACCAGAGGCTGTAGAGGATTTCAGAGGGAGTATTAGGGAACAATTGACAAGACCAGGGGAAAGGAATACAATAGAAGAAGAATGGGTAGCTTTGAGAGATGAAATAGTGAAGGCAGGAGAGGATCGAGTAGGCAAAAAGACGGCGGCTAGCAGAAATCCTTGGGTAAAACAAGAGATATTGAATTTAATCGATGAAAGGAGAAAATATAGAAATGCAATAAATGAATTAGGCGAAAGGGGATTCAAGCGTCTAAAAAAAGAGATTGACAGAAAGCGCAAAATGGCGAAGCAGGAGTGGCTAGAGGACAAATGGAAGCATCTATAATCATATAAAACTAGGGGTAAGATAGATACTGCCTACAGGAAAATTAAAGAGACCTTTCGAGAGAAAGAGAACCACTTGTACGAATATCAGGGGCTCAGGTGGAAAACCAGTCCTAAGCAGAGAACGGAAAACAGAAAGGTGGAAGGAGTAATAGAGGGTCTATACACAGGAGGTGCAGTTGAGGGCAATATTATGGAAATGGAAGAGGAGTAGAGGAAGAAGATAAGGGAGATATGACACTGCATGAAGAATTTGACAAGCCACTGATAGACCTAAGTCGAAACAAGGCCCCGGAAGTAGACAACATTCCATTAGATCTACTGATAGTCGTGGGCGAGCCAGCCATGACAAAACTCTGGTGTGCAAGATGTGTGAGGCAGGCGAAATACCCTCAGATTTCAGGAATAATATAATAATTCTAATTCTAAAGAAACCAGGTGCGACAGGTGTGAAAATTACCGAACTACCAGTTTAATAAGTCACGGCTGCTAAATACTAACACGAATCCTTCACAGAAGAGTGGAGAAACCCTTAGAAGCCGACCTCAGGGAGGATCAGTTTGGATTCCAGAGAAATGTAGGCACACGCAAGGCGATACAGACCCTACGACTTCTCGTAGAAGATAGGTTAATAAAAGGCAAACTACGTTTATAGCATTAGTGTAGACCTAGAGAAAGCTGTTGACTGGGTAGTCTGAAATTCTAAAGATGGCGGGGGTAAAATACAGAGAGCGAAAGGCTATTTACAATTTGTACAGAAACTGGATTGCACTTATAAGAGTCGAGGGACACGAAAAAAAACAGTGATTGGGAAGCGTTGGGACAGGGTTGTAGCCTATCCTCGATGTTATTCAGGCTGTATGTTGAGCAATCAGTAAGGCAACAAAAGAAAAAATTGGAGTAGGAATTAAAGTCCAGGGAGAAGAAATAAAGACTTCGAGGTTTGCTGGTGACATTGCAATTTTGTCAGAGACAGCAAAGGACCTGGAAGAGCAGTTGAACGGAGTGGACAGTATCTTGAAAGGATACTATAAGATGAACATCAAAAAATCAAAACGAGGATAATGGACCCTAGTCGAATAAAATCAGGTGATGCTGAGGGAATTAGATTAGGAAATGAGATATTTAAAGTAGTAAATGAGTTTTGCTGTTTGTGAAGCAAAATAACTCATGATGGTCGAAGTAAGGGAGGATATAAAACGTCGACTGGCAATGGCAAGAAAAGCTCATCTGATGAGGAGAATTTTGTTAGCATAGAATATGGATTTAAGTGTCAGGAAGTCCTATCTGAAAGTATGAAGTGTAGCCATGTATGGAAGTGAACATGAACGAGAAACATTGTAGACAAGAAGAGAGTAGAAGCTTTTGAAATGTGGTGCTACAGAAGAATGCTGAAGATTAGATGGGTAGATCACAATAACTGATGAGGAGGTACTGAATAGAATTGGGGAGGTGAGAAACTTGTGGCGCAACTTGACTAGAAGAAGGGATCGGTTGGTAGGACATTTCTGAGGCATCAGGGGATAACCAATCGAGTACTAGAGGGAAGCGTGTGGGGTAAAAATCGTAGAGGGAGACCAAGAGATGAATACACTAAGCAGATTCAGAAGGATGTAGGTTGCGGTATCTACTCGGAGATGAAGAGGCTTGTACAGGATGGAGTAGCACGGAGAGTTGCATCAAATCAGTCTTTGGACTAAAGACCACAAAACAACAGCACTGTACTAATTGGTATGTAAACCTTTCATACAAGGTCCTATGTTCACTAACAAAAATGTCGCAGAAGTTAAAAAGCAGACATGATAATCGCATTTAAATCTGAAAATCGTTCAAAATATACCCGGTTTGCTGTAGTCTAAAGTACAGGGGATGGGCCAAAATATGGAAACGCCACAAACGCAACACATTACCATATCTGATAAGGTGTAGGAAAACCGCTGGCGTACAAAACATTTTCCAGGCGTCTCGAAATGGATAAATGCTGGTCCTATATGGTTTTCAAGGGAATCTTATATCATTCTTCTCGCAAAATAACAGCAACGTCAGGTAATGATGATGGAGGTGGATGGCGACCACATACTCTTCTTTCGAACGTAGACCACAGAGTCTCAATAATATTGAGATGCCCTACCTGTGATGTTAATGTGACAGTTCACCTTCATGCTCATAAAACCAGTCTTCGACGATGCAAGCTGTGTGAACAGTCCTGTCGTCTAGGAACACAGCATCAGCATTGGGGAACAAACATTGTTCCACGAGGCAGACCTGATCAGCCCAAATGGTCACGTAAACCTTGGCAGTAGTGTGACCATACAGAGCTGAAAGTTATCTGTTTAGAGTTGGTTGTATGCTGAAACTGTGTGTAGCTGAATTTCTCGCTAACAGTCTGAAAACTGCCTGGTTTCTAAATTCCGATTACAGACTCATAACTAGAATCAGCGTAGTTACCCTACTTTTTAACATAAACTTATTTATGCAAATTACTTAATATGAATATGAATTTAATTATCTGAATTGTATTTGATTATCTGTATGGTAGATTGCACGAAAGATCTATTCACAACAATACTCACAATGGCTAACTGTGCGTAATTTAAATGTGCCCTATTACAAAAGAAGCATGTGTAGAATGTACATGAAATTTCACTAATTGAAAACTGTTTCTAATATTCCTTCAAAAACGCTCATTTTAGCCCTACAGCAAATTCCTTCGTTGCAACGGATAACCTGATTTTGCTCTGGCTGCATTGCAAATGATGAGCTGAAATAAATCACCGCAAGGCATTTTGCATTCTTATCGTTATTTCAGTTTTTTCATGCTGTTTTCTAAATCATTAATTATTATTTCTACTAAAGTGCGCAGCATGACAACGCATATTTTAACAAACAGTGAAGATATGATTTTCGAAAAAAATCTATAAATGACAAAAGGTATTAGTTTAAAATTCTTTTAATGAGACGAAAAAGAACTCTGACAAATACCAACAACAAGCATTCTCTCTCTCCGCATTGTCGTACTCGATAATGTCTATTACCAAAATTTGTTTTCTTGAATTTCTAATACATTTTTATCTAACTGATCTAAATGAACACATGATTGATTGTTCTCTCTGATTACCAACACGTAGATATCGTTGGACACAATTCAATCTTTGCACAAAATAATTACTGAACTCACTCTTGCAAATAGAAAGCTCAAAATATCTTACCTTCTTCTGAAGTACAATCTCTTTATAAAATAATCTTAAAAGTTATTCTTCATCTTCGGGTCACACACCATGGAACATCTGCAGTAGAAGTCTCTGTGCGCCAAGCTGCTCATTCCTCCATGATCCAACACCCTCTCTCCACGACTCCACAACTACACTCCTGGAAATGGAAAAAAGAACACATTGACACCGGTGTGTCAGACCCACCATACTTGCTCCGGACACTGCGAGAGGGCTGTACAAGCAATGATCACACGCACGGCACAGCGGACACACCAGGAACCGCGGTGTTGGCCGTCGAATGGCGCTAGGTGCGCAGCATTTGTGCACTGCCGCCGTCAGTGTCAGCCAGTTTGCCGTGGCATACGAAGCTCCATCGCAGTCTTTAACACTGGTAGCATGCCGCGACAGCGTGGACGTGAACCGTATGTGCAGTTGACGGACTTTGAGCGAGGGCGTATAGTGGGCATGCGGGAGGCCGGGTGGACGTACCGCCGAATTGCTCAACACGTGGGGCGTGAGGCCTCCACAGTACATCGATGTTGTCGCCAGTGGTCGGCGGAAGGTGCACGTGCCCGTCGACCTGGGACCGGACCGCAGCGACGCACGGATGCACGCCAAGACCGTAGGATCCTACGCAGTGCCGTAGGGGACCGCACCGCCACTTCCCAGCAAATTAGGGACACTGTTGCTCCTGGGGTATCGGCGAGGACCATTCGCAACCGTCTCCATGAAGCTGGGCTACGGTCCCGCACCCCGTTAGGCCGTCTTCCGCTCACGCCCCAACATCGTGCAGCCCGCCTCCAGTGGTGTCGCGACAGGCGTGAATGGAGGGACGAATGGAGTCGTGTCGTCTTCAGCGATGAGAGTCGCTTCTGCCTTGGTGCCAATGATGGTCGTATGCGTGTTTGGCGCCGTGCAGGTGAGCGCCACAATCAGGACTGCATACGACCGAGTCACACAGGGCCAACACCCGGCATCATGGTGTGGGGAGCGATCTCCTACACTGGCCGTACACCACTGGTGATCGTCGAGGGGACACTGAATAGTGCACGGTACATCCAAACCGTCATCGAACCCATCGTTCTACCATTCCTAGACCGGCAAGGGAACTTGCTGTTCCAACAGGACAATGCACGTCCGCATGTATCCCGTGCCACCCAACGTGCTCTAGAAGGTGTAAGTCAACTACCCTGGCCAGCAAGATCTCCGGATCTGTCCCCCATTGAGCATGTTTGGGACTGGATGAAGGGTCGTCTCACGCGGTCTGCACGTCCAGCACGAACGCTGGTCCAACTGAAGCGCCAGGTGGAAATGGCATGGCAAGCCGTTCCACAGGACTACATCCAGCATCTCTACGATCGTCTCCATGAGAGAATAGCAGCCTGCATTGCTGCGAAAGGTGGATATACACTGTACTAGTGCCGACATTGTGCATGCTCTGTTGCCTGTGTCTATGTGCCTGTGGTTCTGTTAGTGTGATCATGTGATGTATCTGACCCCAGGAATGTGTCAATAAAGTTTCCCCTTCCTGGGACAATGAATTCACGCTGTTCTTATTTCAATTTCCAGGAGTGTATACTCCGTTCATCATAAGAATAAACCTGGTGTAAACAAACACAAAAGCCATGATTCGTCAGTAGCCGTACACACGTACATGATGTTGTTACATTACAGGAAGTAGGTCCTCCTTATGTATTACATATATTATTACTAAATTACGTTCAATAAAACTTTAAGATATTCAAATGTATTAACAGCCATCCTACGTTTTTCTTAATTACGCTTTGGTTACGTAGTTTTATTCCAAAAATCGTGTAAAGCGCAGCCTCTGCACTGTTGTACTCTGATCGACGCGCTGTTAATACGCAGTACGAAAAAGACTGAGGCAGCTTCCTGTTCCGTAGTGAAACATGCGTGTGGACCACGATTAAAAAGTGCCGAGAAATAGGTTGTTCTTTATGTTTGTCTCAAATTTACAGAGATAATTGGCTTTGAAGTTTTCCGCCCGCCGATTCCCGGAGGGGTCAGGGATTTTCTCTGCCTCGTGATGGCTGGGTGTTGTGTGCTGTCCTTAGGTTAGTTAGGTTTAATTAGTTCTAAGTTCTAGACGACTGATGACCTCAGCAGTTGAGTCGCATAGTGCTCAGAGCCATTTTTTTTTTAAGTTTTCCGAGGGACTGTATTAGCTACAGTTGCAACAAAAATGAAAGTTTGTGTTCAGCGGACTCGGTAGCGTAATAGTCTGGCTGACTTATTACTGCACATGGTTAGTTGGTTAATGGCCGAGCGGTTCTAGGCGCTTCGGTCTGGAGCCGCGCGACCGCTACGGTCGCAGGTTCGAATCCTGCCTTGGGCATGGATGTGTGTGATGTCCTTAGGTTAGTTAGGTTTAAGTAGTTCTAAGTTCTAGTGGACTGATGACCTCAGCAGTTAAGTCCCATAGTGCTCAGAGCCGTTTGAACCATTTTTTTAGTTGGTTAATGTCTCGCCTGAGTCAATTTTTTTTCTCATTCAATCTGAATTACCTACAACTCGCAATTGTAAAATTCATCATCATTTTATGAATAATGCATGTCTTCTCGTTTTTAATTACATATTGCACGCGAAATTCCTGCTATCAAATATCAATTCTCAGTTATCGATATTTTATGATAGACTGTTAACAAAGGTTGCTTAAATTAAGAAAGCATAACAATTTATTTTTTAAGGAAAAAACTAAATACTCTTTATTTGGAGTATGTCAATTGTTTTATAACACAGATGTGTCGTGGAAACATGAAAAATAATCATTTTCACAGCATCGAGCACACCATGCATTTGCTGCATTTTTACATTTGCCACTGTACCATTGCAATACGAACCCAACAGTACTGATCTGCAACCAAGTTAAGGGATTTGGCCCGAGAAATAACAAGACTGTTAAGCTACCAGACGTACTGGATCTAACGCACGCAGCTTTTTCATGTTACTGCCGGACATTGGTGGGATGTAGAATGCATAAAAGAAGAGGAAAAAATGCGGCGCCTCGGTTGCCTCGTGGATCCTGTTGTTGATCGACTCTTTGTCAAAGTAACAGATGACAGTTCCATTACCGAATGTATTTCTCGGATTCCGATAAGGAAGGAGCAAAGAGATTACCAGACGACTGACTGTAATTAGTACCTTCACTGGCTCCAGTGTTCAGCAGTACGGCGAAATCCCTGCAGTATACTTTTGCATCACACACGGCTCGCTCAGAAAAATTACGCTACGTTTAAGTTAGGAATTTTCATCAGCCGGCCGCGGTGGTCGTGCGGTTCTGGCGCTGCAGTCCGGAACCGCGGGACCGCTACGGTCGCAGGTTCGAATCCTGCCTCGGGCATGGGTGTGTGTGATGTCCTTAGGTTAGTTAGGTTTAAGTAGTTCTAAGTTCTAGGGGACTTATGACCTAAGATGTTGAGTCCCATAGTGCACCATTTTGAATTTTCATCACTCTTATTTGTGATTATAATACTATGAGAACGAGTGCTGGAGTTTTGCCTAATATTTTCTTTAAAAATTAAATGACATTCAAAACTATATTGTTTCTTTTCCCGTTTCGTTTTACGTCTGAACTGCAGCTGCTCACATCATTCCAGGCTAGTTAGACCCCTGGTTGGCCAGTGCTGTCAGAGTTTACTGCCTCGATAAAGCTGTTGTCCCGCACATTATCGCTCAGCCTATGTGCGTTTTACGCAGCATAAAACGTATCCTTATGATCGTGCTTGACTGTACTGGTCACAACTTGTCTTCCACTCCACGTGAAACGAACTCCAATGAGATCCAAGCAAACGCGGAAGAATATATAGCGTAATGTTTACATCAGGTTTATTCTTATGATGAACAGAATATACTGCTGCTCAAGGCTGCGGCGCGACTTGACTGACACCTACTAGTTTTCCCGCGCTTTTGTCAATAATGCAACCACTGGAAATCAAAGACTCTGTATCGCTCATGTGCTCAGCATGCAAAGATATTAGAAGTGACAACATTCCGAATAAACAGAACCAAGAAGAAATGCAGATGTTTAACGGTTATTCATTTGACAAATATATTATACTAGAACTGACATGTGATTACATTTTCACACAATTTGGGTGCATAGATCCTGAGAAATCAGTACCCAGGACAACCACCTCTGGCCGTAATAACGGCCTTGATACGCCTGGGCATTGAGTCAAACAGAGCTTGGATGGCGTGTACAGGTACAGCTGCCCATGCACCTTCAACACGACACCATAGTTCATCAAGAATAGTGACTGGCGTATTGTGACGAGCCAGTTGCTAGGCCACTATTGACCAGACGTTTTCAATTGGTGAGAGATCTGGAGAATGTGCTGGCCAGGGCAGCAGTCGAACATTTTCTGTATCCAGAAAGGCCCGTACAGGACCTGCAACATGCGATCGTGCATTATCCTGCTAAAATGTAGGGTTTCGCAGGGATCGAATGAAGGTTAGAGCCACGGGTCGTAACACAACTGAAATGAAACGTCCACTGTTCAAAGTGTCGTCACTGTGAACAAGATGTGACCGAGACGTGTAACCAATGGCACCCCATACCATCACGCCGGGCGATAACACCAGTACGGCGATGACGAATACACGCTTCCAACGTGCGTTCACCGCGATGTCGCCAAACACGGATGCGACCATCATGATGCTGTAAACAGAATCTGGATTCATCGGAAAAAATGACGTTTTGTCATTCGTGCACCCAGGTTCGTCATTGAGTACACCATCGCAGGCGCTCCTGTCTGTGATGCAGCGTCAAGGGTAACCGCAGCCAAAGTCTCCGAGATGATAGTCCATGCTGCTGCAAACGTCGTCGAACTGTTCGTACTGCTGACTCAGGGGTCGAGACGTGGCTGCACGATTCGTTACAGCCTGTCATCTTGACTGCTAGTGATACGAGGCCTTTGGGATCCAGCACGGCGTTCCGTATTACTCTTCTGAACCCACCGATTCCATATTCTGCTAACAGTCATTGGATCTCGACCAACGCGAGCAGCCATGTTGCGATACGATAAACCGCAATCGCGATAGGTTACAATCCGACCTTTATCAAAGTCGGAAACGTGATGGTACGCATTTCTCCTCCTTACACGAGGCATCACAACAACGTTTCACCAGGCAACGCCGGCCAACTGCTGTTTGTGTATGAGAAATAGGTTTCAAACTTTCCTCATGTCAGCTCGTTGTAGGTGTCGCCACCGGCGCCAACCTTGTGTGAATGCTCTGAAAAGCTAATCAATTGCATGTCACAGCATCTTCTTCCTGTCGGTTAAATTTCGCGTATGTAGCACGTCATCTTCGTGGTGTAGCAATTTTAATGGACAGTAGTGTACACTACCAAATTTCGCGTCTGTAGCACGTCATCTTCGTGGTGCAGCAATTTTAATGGCCAGTAGTGTATTTACTTTCTAAGATGCACCGAATGATAATATAGAAGAACAACTTTGATTTACTGACAATTCATTTAGTGAATAAGCCTTACTAAGTAACCACAGGGCCTATTGAAATCAACGATGCGGCCTCCCAAATCAGCACCGAACCCCAGCCATGCGCCGCTCTTGGGATGTGAACTAGGCCAGATTGGAAACAGTGCGAAATAAGACTCTTTCGACCAAATGGCACTCTTGCTACACACACCAGGCTTTATGGTTTCGGCTCGACGTTTCCCTGTTAAAGGCGTTTGCAACACCGATGAGCGGTTTTGGAATTCGAGCTCGCCCCAATGCCCTGCTTTTGGAGTTCCCTTAGTGTTGTTTTGGTGCTGATAGAATTCACGAGAGCGACGTTAAGTTCTGTAGAGACTTTTGCAGCTGCAGTTCTCTTACTTTTCGTCACAATCCTCTTAAATAACTGTCCGTCACGATCACTCAACACACACGCATTGTGATTCACCGGATGATGTTTTCCCGCTTGCCCTGTATGCCTCTTGAAACTCCAAGTACTTCTGCTACGTTTGTTACGAAAGTAGCCACCGTACGCTTATCAAGCATTTGTTCACTTTCGGATTCACTTAGCTCCGACATAACACACTTACTCGCAACTTCACAGCACACCGTTGTGACCACGACTGTTACTTACAACGTATTGAGGACATTTCAAGATGTTTTTCGTACTCAAATACAACAGTGCAACCTGCAATCTTGGTTAAAGACTGCATTTACAGTATGTGATCAAAAGTATCCGGACACCTGGCTGAAAATGACTTACAAATTCGTGGCGTCCTCCACCGGTAATGCTGGAATTCAACATGTTGGCCCACCCTTAGCCTTGATGACAACTTCACTCTCGCAGGCATACGGTCAGTCAGGTGCTGGAAGGTTTCCTGGAGAATGGCAGCCCACTCTTCACGGAGTGCTCCACAGAGGAGAAGTTTCGATGTCGATCGGTGAGGTCTGGCACGAAGTCGGCGTTCCAAAACATCCCAGAGATGTTCTATAGGATTCAGGTCAGGACTCTGTGCAGGCCAGCCATTACAGGGATGTTATTGTCGTGTAACCACTCCGCCACAGGCCGTGCATTATGAACAGGTGCTCTATCATGTTGAAAGATGCAATCGCCATCCCCGAATTGCTCTACAACAGTGGGAAGCAAGAAGGTGCTTAAAACATCAATATAGTAGGCCCGTGCTGTGATAGTGCCACGCAAAACAATAAGTGGAGCAAGCCCCCTCCATGAAAAACACGACCACATCATAACACCACTGCCTCCGAATTTTACTGTTGGCACTACACACGCTGGCAGAAGACGTTCACCAGGCATTCGCCATAACCACACCCTACCATCGGGTCACCAAATTGTGTACCGTGATTCGTCACACCGCACGACGTTTTCCCCACTGTTTAATCGTCCAGTGTTTACGCTCGTTACATCAAGCGAGGCGCGTTTGACATTTACCGGCGTGATGTGTGGCTTATGAGCAACCGCTCAACGATGAAATCCAGGTTTTCTCACCTCCCACCTAACTGTCATTGTAATTGTAGTGGATCCTGATGCAGTTTGGAATTCCTGTGTGATGGTCTGGATAGATGTCTGCCTATTACACATTACGAACCTCTTCAACTGTCGGCGGTCTCTATCAGTCAACGGACGAGGTCGGCCTTTTGCGCTTTTGTGCTGTACGTGTCCATTCACGTTTCCACTTCACTATCACATCGGAAACAGTGAGCCTAGGGATGTTTAATAGTGTGGAAATCTCGCATGCAGACGTATGACACAAGTGACACCCAATCACCTGACGACGTTCGTAGTCCGTGAGTTCCGCGGAGCGCCTCATCCTGCTCTCTCACGATGTATAATGACTACTGAGGTCACTGATATGGATTACCTGTCAATAGGTGGCAGCACAATGCACCTAATATGAAAAAGGTATGTTTTTAGGAGTGTCCGGATACATTTGATCACATAGTGTACGTTCAAGTACGCCTTTGTCGCAGTGTTTCGTTGTTTTCGTAAACCCCTGTAAACTGTACTGCAATAATGAAATTCCGATTTTTTCAAGGGCACAATGGCAAGTTTTAAGATTGTTGACAGCAAGGATCAAGGGGAGTGGTCTGAGACTGCCACTGGGCTTGGCATGGAAGACGTGACAGCCAGTGATTCTTTGGGCTGAAATGCAAATGCAAAAACTGAGTTGCAAATATCCTCCGAAATAGCAGAAAAATGCACCTAACGACTCTTAGGACAGACACCCGGTATATGAAAAACCACTAAAGTTGCAACATAAGCGCTAACATTACACAACACTGTAATATAGGTACCCAGAAATTACAAAATATGCCTGTTTCTCAACGCACCTCCCTCCTCAGTGTTCTTGTGAGAAACATATCGTACGTTTTCAAAATGAATACAATTCTTACATATTAAAATTTTAATGTTATGACCATATATTGTACAAACATGATCTAACGTTCTTGTTTTTAACAGTTCAATGAAATCGATCTCAGTGTTTGTGTTATATTCGTAAAGACAAAATTATAGTTTAATGTTGTCTTTTTTCTGAACATGAATTTTCAAGTTTTAACTACTATTTCAGTTGCAAAAATCAAACATCACCCTGCAGCGGATTGTACGCTGATATGAAACTTTCTGGCAGATGATTAAAACTGTGTGCTGGTCCGAGACTCGAATTCGTGACCTTTGTCTTTCGCGGGCAAGTGCTCTACCATTTTTTTTTCATTTTGTTCGTTGTTGTTCGTTGTATTTGGTCGTAGCGGACGTCACATGACATCCATTGAATTTCGCTGTCGATCCTTTCACTTAGTTTTTGTGTGACAGAGACCAGCCAGGTCTCTGACTGAAAGCGCTGAGCTAACGTGCCGGCGCCATCTGAGCTACCCAAGCACGACTCAGGACCCGTCCTCAAAGCTTTACTTCCACCAGTACATCGTTTCCTACCTTCCAAACTTCACAGAAGCTCTCCTGCGAACCTTGTACTTCTGGAAGAAAGGATATTGCGGAGACATGGCTTTGCCACAACCGGGGGGATGTTTCCAGAATGAGATTTTCACTCTGCAGCGGAGTGTGCGCTGATATGAAACTGCAGTTTTTAAGGGGAGCTTCTGTGAAGTTTGGAAGGTAGGAGACGAGGTACTGGTGGAAGTAAAGCTGTGAGGAATGCTCGTGAGTTGTGCTTGGGTAGGTCAGTTGGTACAGCACTTGCCCGCAAAAGGCAAAGGTCCCGAGTTCGAGTCTCGGTCCGACATACAGTTTTAATCCGCCAGGGAGTTTCAACCAAACAAGATATTAGCCCAAGACGTATCAGCAAGGACTGTACAACTTTGAAAATGCGCACAAACATATTCACACGCCTCATAGACTTGGTCTTGGTGTCATCTTGAAGGAAAATAGATGAAGTTTACACTCAGGCGGGACGCTAGTCCAGAGGGTGGGCCAGTGCAAGCGTTGTCGGTAGTGCAGCAAACATGGCTGCCTTTACTTGTCCCGAGCTGCTCGCTGTGTGTTTTGGTTTGAAGAATCGAAGTCTGCAGCAACTTTGCAACTTAATTTTCGTACAGAGTATGGTAAAGATCCTTCAAGTGGGTGTTTTATTTATGACTGGCGTACATGTTTCATTGAAACTTGATGTTCGGTAAAACATAACAACTCATCGGGTAGTTCACATGCGTCTGACGACGGAAAAGAGCAAGTGAGACAAATCTTCGTGGACAGCTCTGAAAAATCGACCCGACGTCCTTCTCGACAGCTGGGGCTCTCACTTGTGACTGTTTGGTGTGTGTTAAGGAAATGGTTGCATCTGAAGCCATACAAGTGTACAATAGTGCATTAAGTAAAAGACGCTGATTGGCTAGCTCGTAAATGGGTGAGTCGAAATGCGCACCGGCCCGAGTGGCCGAGCGGTTCTAGGTGCTACAGTGTGGAAACGCGCGACCGCTACGGTCGCAGGTTCGAATCCTGCCTCGGGCATGGATGTATGTGATGTCCTTACGTTAGTTAGGTTTAAGTAGTTCTAAGTTCTAGGGGACTGACGACCTCAGATGTTAAGTCCCATAGTGCTCAGAGCCATTTGAACCATTTTTTGAACCGAAATGCGCCAACTGCATGGCCACCGCGTTCGCCGAATCTGACCACACACGAAGGGAGCTCCATTAGCAGCGAATTGCAGGACTTGGTAGAAAAAAAAAAAGGTAGGAAGATTTGGTTTAACGCCCCTTGGAAGGACTAGCTGGAATTCCAAAACCACTCATCGGTAATGAAAATATCCGAAACAGGAAAAAGTGATGCCGAAGGCGTAGACCTGGACTGCAGACAAGGGAAGACTGCCATTTGCCCTGATGGGTCTTGTTCCATACTGTTTTTAACTTCTGGCCAATTCTACGTCCCAACAGTGACACACAATGGGGGTTCAGTGGTGATTTGGGCAGCGAAATCACGGTGTTCTATGAGCCCTATGACTGCTCTACGTGTCTGCATTACTGCCGAGGATTATGCGACTATTTTGGCTGATCAAATCCATCCCACGCTACAATGTTTGTAATCGTGATGCTTTGGCCCAAGAACCTCTGTCCACACGTTTCGCATCGACCAGGACTGATTCTGTGAGCTCGAGGATGAATTGTCGCATCTCCCCTGGCCACGACAGACACCAGATCTCAATATGATTGAGATTCTGTGGTCTGCTTTGGAGAGAACGGTGTCTAATCGCTGTACAGCTCCATTATCATTACCTGAACTTGCCCCTGTTTTTCGGGAAGAATGTTACAAGATTCTCTTGAAAACTATGCTGGATCTCTGTTTATCCATTACGAGACGGCTAGGATCTGTTTCGAATGCCTGTGGTTGTCCTGCACGGTATTAGGCAAGCTAATGTGTCGCGTGTTTGGTGTTCCCGTATTTTTATCCACCTCCTGTGTCTCCCTGCCCTGATTCCTTGGAACCAATTGGCACGTACCAATACAGTGGCAAAGCGCCCGTCAGCGGAAGATGGTCACGTGACTGATACCAGTTCAACACCGTCTACAATGCTCCAAAGTGAACTCTGTGCTTTTTTAAGGCAGTGACTAACGTTTTGTCCAGCGCAGTTCGTACTTTACTTGTAGGTAACCCGCACGTGACGTTCCGTTGCAGAGAATTCACGCTGAAGGAGAGCTTCTGGTTCGCGCTGACGTCATTCACTCCACAAGGGGGCGGCGAGGCGCCCAAAGCGCTCTCCGGCCGCACGCTGGTGGCCGCCTACTGGCTCTTCGTGGTGCTCATGCTGGCCACCTTCACCGCCAACCTGGCGGCCTTCCTCACCGTCGAGAGGATGAAGGTACGTCCACCCTAGCACTGGTGTTACTCTACTACACGGTAAAACGTGGTGGCGATCAGGTTGGTACCGCGTCCCCTGTCTTCCTGAAGCCATTTCATAAGTTTCACACTGTCTTTTTGTGAATAGAATGTGAGAGTAGCTAGTATCGTACTAACTTTGTGACTGGATTCAAGGCTTTCTAACAGGTACAGGGGGTGGACAAAAATATGGGCACATCAAAAACACAACACAGCACCCTGCCTAATACTGTGTAGGAAAACGGGTGCCATTCAAAAGAGCTTCCGGTCTTCTTGGACTGGAGAAATACAGGTCTTTCGTAGTTTTCAAGGGATCTTGTACCATTCTTCCTGTAAAATAATGGAAACTTCAAGTAACGATGATGGAGGTCGGTAGCGACCACGCAGACCTATCTCCAAAGTAGACCACGAAGGCTCAATAATTTGAGGTCTGCTGACTTTGGTGGCCAGGGAAGATGTGACGGATCATTCTCGTGCTCACAAAACCAGCCCTGGGCGGTGTGATATGTCTGAACAGGGGCCCGGTCGTCTTGGAACATAGAATCGCCATTGGAGAACAAACATTTCACAGTGGCTTGGACGTGATCAGCCAAAATAGTCCATAAGCTTTGACTATAATGCAGTCTTGCGGAATACCCAAGGGAACCATGGAATGCTGCGATATGACTGCCCAGATCATCGCGGAACCCCCGCCATGTTTCACTCTTCAATGTAGACTTGGCCAGAAGTTGAAAATAGTGTGAACCAAGACTCATCCGACCAAATGATTTCTCCCATTGCTGCACAGTCCAGGTTTTATGGCTTCGGCACTACCTTTCCTGTTATGGGTATTTGTATCACAGATTGATAGTTTTGGAATTACATTTCGCCCTGCAACGCCCTGCTTATGGAGTTCCCTTCGTGTTGTTTTGATGCCGACTGGGTTCGTGAGTGCGACATTCAGTTCTGGCGTGACTTTTGCAGCTGTCGCTCTCTTATTTTTCATCACATTCCTCTTCACTTAACATCTGTCACGACCACTCAACACATACATCCGTCCGCGTTGTGACTTAGCGGAATGTGGCTCCGGAAATACCAAACACCTCGGCTATCTTGGTTGCAGAAGAACTCACCATACGTCACCAACCATTTTCCCACATTCCAATTCACTTACCTCCGACGTAGCGCGCTCACAACTACTCGGAACATTGTTCTGACCATGATTCACAGTTGCAACGTATTGAGAACATTTCAGAGGTACCGTTCGTGGTCAAATATGGCTCTGAGCACTATGGGACTTAACATCTGAGGTCATCAGTCCCCTAGAACTTAGAACTACTTAACCCTAACTAACCTATGTACATCACACCCATCCATGCCCGAGGCAGGATTCGAACCTGAGACCGTAGCGGTCGCGCGGTTCCAGACTGAAGCGCCTAGAACCGCTCGGCCACAGCGCCCGGCCGTGGTCAAATACAACAGGCTTGGTTGGTATTTGCATTTACGTCCAGGCATGCATTTCTCGCCGTGTTTCCATATTTTTGTCCAACTCCTGTAGACCTCAACAATTCTTTCTTAATGGGACTACATCGACAGTTGTAGGAAACTAAATAAAACTTCACGGACTGAGAGAGAACATGTTATTTCAGTGATTACAAAATCTAGTGAAATTTACAAAGAACTTTGCAGTATGAGCCCACTTATCACTTTGACGTTGCATCCCGTACCATGGTGCCAGGAGTAATACCGTTATGCCTCTATGTGTGCTGTCGGTAACGTAATTTTCTGCACAACTTAACTAATTTCCCGTACAGGTAAATGGCTGAATACGTGCTTAAGTGTGAGATTCATGTGATTTTTAATTAATGTATAACACCACACCTTTTCAGTAAAACGAAATACAATCACTCGCTTACACTGGCAATGTTCCTTTCTTCTTCGCATACTACTAAGCGAACTTCGACCCTCAAGTTTGCACACCCAACGGTACACCAGCTTAATTAGTTACGTGTTAATTTCATCCGGAACAATTTAATCAACAAGAAAAAATTAAATAATTTTAAATGATTGTACAGGGTGGCGCGTATAGGCAGGCGGTGGGCGTAGTGGAATAATAGGGTAATTTTTAGAGAAAGGCCATTTATTGGCTAAAGCATGTTGAAAGGGGATACATAGGCCTAGGGAGGTGAGGGTGAGCCAGAGCTTACAATTTGGCGAACATTGTTCGCGAAGCTACCGAAAGTTGTTGTCTGCCAAAACTAAGTCCACAGTGCCGCAGCACCGGGAGAAGCGGGAGATGTTCAATGCTACAGGGCGCGCATCCGACTCGCGGGTGAGCAAGAATACAAGAGAGCGGGCCCGGCGACGGGCGGCCGGGTATGTTCGACGCACCACGCGGCTTCCTCCGCCCTGATTGGTCAGGACCGAGAAAACCTTGCGGGCGGCATGGAACTTTCCAGAGCGTTGCCTGCTAAGCGACGCCTGGGACGGCGTTACCTCGTAAGCACATGAGAGAGGCGCGTGAACAAGGTGGCCTTCACTGGTGCTGACTTCCTGTTATTAGACTGTGGGACGAAAGAATTTACAGGCAGCTAACACTGCCGGCCGTGGCTTGGCCGCAATGGAAAAATGAAGTTACCGTTTGAAAGTTCATATAATAAAGTAAAATCTCTTACTGTCTGGCTCATCCTTTACAGATGTAAGGACTAGTTTCACTCTGAAGCTTAGTCAACTAAAATACTATCCATCTAACGCGCCATTGACATGTAAACACCATTCGGCGGTTTCGCAATACGACACTAATAGGAATGGTAGGACTAGTATCGTCGAATCAAGCGAATGTGAATGATGTAGTCCTTCGAAGAACAAGTCGATATGCTTTTCATTTACGTAGAATGCCAATGAAATTCAGTGAGAGCTAGAGACTTATACGCTGAAAGATATCCTCAAGGTACTCACCCTACACGTCATACATTTAAATATGTGTATGATAAATTGAGAACAGCTGGATCTTTAACGTATCGGAAACATATCCGGCAAAGGAAAGTTACTAACGAGAAAACGGACATTGGTACTCTTGTCACTGTTATTCGAGGTCCTTGTGTTAGTTCGCGTCAAATCGCAAGGGAATCTGTCATGAGCCAGAATAGTGTTGTTCTGCATCGCCATAGATATTATCCTAACCCTCTTGGTCTCCACCAAGAATTAACTGGTACGGATTGTATGCGTCGCATTGAATTCTGTCGATGGGCTCAACTTCAGATTCAGAGGAACGACACATTTATTAATTTGATTTTATTTGCTGACGAAGCTTCATTCACGAACCACGGAAATGTTAATTTGCATAACATGCATTATGGGGCAACTGAAAATCCATATCGGCTCCTTGGTCGGTGGATGTATGGTGTGGGATTCTCGAGGACAGAATTATAGGCCGCTATTTCATCGAAGAAAGGAAATACACCACATTCCTGCAAGAAACATTAAGTCTGTTATTGGAAGAAATACCTTAGGAACAGGATGTGGTATCAACACGATGGGTGTCCGGCACATTTTTCGCTGATGGCTAGAAATGAGTTGCAGAGACAATTCCTAAATCGTTGGATTGGACGCGGAGGAGATATGTCGTGGCCACCTAGTTCGCCAGACTTGACGCCTCTATATTTTTTTTCTTATGGGGATTCTTAAAAGACATTGTTTATAAAGACGTTCCGACTACACCTGAATATATGCGAAAGAGAACTGTCAGAGCATGTGCTTCGATAAGTGCCGATGTGATAAGGAAAACCACTCAATCCATGATAAGAAGATTGCAGCACTGCAGTGATACTAATGGTCATCACTTCGAACACCTTCTGTAAATGGACGTTCATGCCACCTTTTTGACCTTCGTTGACTTTCAAAGACCTTGCTGTTGCGCATCATTTTATTCGTCTCGATAGCCGCTATCAGAAATTAAATACTAAACTATAGCATCCCATTTAAAAAAACAAAGCTGACCTTCATATCTCTGAAGCGACCCCACCTAGCAACAAAAAACCAACGCCATATTATAACCCCGTTGTCCCATGCTACATTCGTCCCGCGAACTTTCCAGCTCCTATCATACTTTCGGAGTTATTCTTCGTGGCAATAGTTAGTGACTCACCCTGCAGTTTCAGAACAGCATGAAATGATTAATCTGCAGTGCAAGCAGAACGTTCACAGGCAGTAACGAATGCGAACTGAAGTCTTGGAGCCGAGGAGCAAAGTAACTAAAACTGCAGAGAAAATTGCAATGCGCAATATCCGCTTGCAAGTCATTGCACAGTATAAATTTACCGCAGTCGGGAAATACTCACTCACTGAGAACCCAACTGTGAGCCTATGTTCATTAACAAAAATGGTTCAAATGGCTCTGAGCACTATGGGACTTAACATCTGAGGTCATCAGTCCCCTAGAACTTACAACTACTTAAACCTAACTAACCTAAGGACATCACACACATCCATGCCCGAGGCAGGATTCGAACCTGCGACCGTAGCGGTCACGCGGTTCCAGACTGAAGCGCCTAGAACCGCTCGGCCACACCGACCGGCTGTTCATTAACACTCAGAGTTCCAAAATATTTCTAAGTTCCGAAATGATCGACACCGAAAATATTACCAAGTCCGAATTACCACACTTAAACCCAAGGAGCTCTCTGGCCGCACAGTCTCTTCAAATATCTTACCAAGACCAGCCTCACTGACTAAACGACGAAGACGAGACGAGCACCACTTGCTTTGTTTATATAAACCTTGGCCATGAGACTACTACCTTACTCGATACTCGATACAACAATTTACAGTTTGACCATTATTTGTAAGACTCGACATATTATAATACTTACACATTTTAAATATATACAGCTAATTCTCCTAGTTGATTAGCAACACCATTATTCAACTTTAAACATAGCAATATTAACTGGCTCTATTCAGATTTGTACACCACAAATGGAATTGCACTAAAATGAATCATTACAGCAACTCTATTCACGTTGGCGCTGCAGTCCTATGTAAGTCAAATGATAATCTAAGTCATATTAAGTTACAAAAAAGCCTTTAAATAAACATGTGGATTGATGGGATAATGGAAGAGCTCTCTCATGCTGGCGGTAATCGTTTGTGTATATTTGAAGAAATATTTGTTTTGGCCTCGGTTTTAAACTTGCTCAATGAATAATTTACAACTATTTGTTTAAAAATAGTAGAAACATCTTGATTTCCGCAAGGCGTTCGATACAGTTCCCCACAGTCGTTTAATGAACAAAGTAAGAGCATATGGACTATCAGACCAATTGTGTGATTGGATTGAAGAGTTCTTAGATAACAGAACGCAGCATGTCATTCTCAATGGAGAGAAGTCTTCCGAAATAAGAGTGATTTCAGGTGTGCCGTATGGGAGTGTCATAGGACCGTTGCTATTCACAATATACATAAATGACCTTGTGGATGACATCGGAAGTTCACTGAGGCTTTTTGCAGATGATGCTGTTGTGTATCGAGAGGTTGTAACAATGGAAAATTGTACTGAAATGCAGGAGGATCTGCACCGAATTGACGCATGGTGCAGGGAATGGCAATTCAATCTCAAAGTAGACAAGTGTAATGTGCTGCGAATACATAGAAAGATAGTTCCCTTATCATTTAGCTACAAAATAGCAGGTCAGCAATTGGAAGCAGTTAATTCCATAAATTATCTGGGAGTACGCATTAGGAATGATTTAAAATGGAATGATCATATAAAGTTGATCGTCGGTAAAGCAGATGCCAGACTGAGATTCATTGGAAGAATCCTAAGGAAATGCAATCCGAAAACAAAGGAAGTAGGTTACAGTACGCTTGTTCGCCCACTGCTTGAATACTGCTCAGCAGTGTGGGATCCGTACCAGATAGGGTTGATAGAAGAGATAGAGAAGATCCAACGGAGAGCAGCGCGCTTCGTTACAGGATCATTTAGTAATCGCGAAAGCGTTACGGAGATGATAGATAAATTCCAGTGGAAGACTCTGCAGGAGAGACGCTCAGTAGCTCGGTACGGGCTTTTGTTAAAGTTTCGAGAACATACCTTCACCGAAGAGTCAAGCAGTATATTGCTCCCTCCTACGTATATCTCGCGAAGAGACCATGAGGATAAAATCAGAGAGATTAGAGCCCACACAGAAGCATACCAACACTCCTTCTTTCCACGAACAATACGAGACTGGAGTAGAAGGGAGAACCGATAGAGGTACGCAGGGTACCCTCCGCCACACACCGTCTGGTGGCTTGCGGAGTATGGATGTAGATGTAGATGTAGATTCCCTACAGAACATGAAGAGCTACATAAAGGTGTGTCACATGCATATATTGCTTGTTTTTACCGATTTTTGTTGGTTTCATTAACAAAGTTAGTGTTCATCGTTAACAGCTTTGTTAATGATATACAGGGCTTTTGAAAAAAAAGAAGCAAACTTCGAACATTTATTGCTCCCAAACTACAAAAGATAGAAACACAATTCCAAAGTTCCTGAAAAGAGAAAGTTCAAATTTTTCTGCATTCAATGTGAGCACCATGTGTTACACGACAAATTACGAAACGTTGGCTGATTTCCTGCCACACACGAAGCAGCTGGTCTCTCGTTATGGAATTCACAGTTTCAACAAAGCGATGTCACAGAATTTCAAGTGCCAGGCATAGGGAGGATAAAAATGCGGTATTTTACGTAACCCACCAAATAAAAGTGACAAGGTGTGAGGCCTGGAGACCTGGGAGGCCGCCGGCGATGAAGTTCATATTCAGCTCCTCCTCTTTCAATTCAACGTCCTGGAATAGTGTCATTCAGGTAACTTCCGGCGTGCTTAGCGGAATTGTCTTAGCACGTCCGTGTTTCTATCCGCCTTATGCCTGACACGCTTTACATTCTGCGACACCGCACTGTTGAAACTGTGAATTCGACGAGAGATCAGCTGCTTCATGTGCGTCAGGAAATGAGCCGCCATTTTCATAATTGTCATGTAACACATGGTGCTCGCAATGAATGAATGAATTTGAACTTTTCTCTTTCCGGGAACGCTGAAATTGTGTTTCTATCTTTTGCAGTTTGGAACCAATAAATGTTTTAAATTTGTTACTTCTTTTTGAATATGTGTGTGTGTGTGTGTGTGTGTGTGTGTGTGTGTGTATCAGTTTATGGTTTTAGCCGGCTTGCTGTTCATAGCATTGCGCGAGCACCGCTGACTTTTTAGGAGTGCATCTGCAATAGAATTTACATAGAAACACCTGTTCGACTGATTGTTGGATATTGTTGATCTGTTGGTGACCATTGCCAAGGTGATTAAACAGAAGTACCTCGCGTTTCGTTGCGGGATTGTTTAGTCGGCAGAAACTATGAGAGTGGCGTTTTGCTTCACGGGGAGGTCGTATATTCAAGGACGAGCCAATGGATCTTGGTTGGCACAATTTGTCCAGCAGTGAAGAATTCAATGACACATCTCTGTTAGTTAGCTAGCTGCATGCCCTATAGATTATTCAGCATAATTCTTTGCATTATGTTTAAGTGTGAGTCAAACCAGGTGTGTGTAAAGCCACCAGTTCTATAAAAACTGAGTTTTCCTGAGGGTATTACATGATGTACACCTTTGAAAGCTCACAAAAAATACAGGCGAGCGATATTTTGTTATTTAAGGCTTGTGATATTTAATGAGTAAATGCATAAATGGCAATCTCAGTCGAGCAATCTTTCTAGAATCGAAATAGTGAAATTCTAAATAAATTGTTTCGTTAAATATGAGACTACTATCGAGCACATTGCTTTTCCAAATATTTTGGAAAAAGATAGACGATATTTATGTAACTGTATTACACGCACCTCGATGTTGTTGCCAGCTGTCATGCCTACAATTTTCTGCGGTTTTTCCGTGCGTACACGTAGTAGAGTATTCAGACGTTTTGCTGTGAACTGGGCACCAAGCGAAGCACACGCGTTGTGTTCTTCTCCCGCAGTCGCCGGTCCAATCCCTGGAGCAGCTGGCGCGCCAGAGCCGCATCAACTACACGGTCGTGATGAACTCAGACACGCACGAATACTTCCGCAACATGAAGAACGCCGAAGACGTGCTCTACAAGTAAGTCGGTCCCACACTACTCCATTATCATTATCATCACCGAAGTTTTGTCCTGTTTCTAAAGCAGGCCGTGCACAGCTGGGGAGATGGGGGTGGGGAGGGGGGTGGGCGGCATTTCAAGTCCCAACCTGCCATCCGGATGCTTCCTTCGAAAAGGAGACGGCCACTTTCCTTCTCTATCCCTTCTCAACCTGAGCTTGTGCTCCTATTCTAACAGTTGGGTCTAAGATTTTTGAATGCTGCACCCTAATATTCTTAGTTATAAAAATGTATCACTCATATATCATATAAAAATTAGCAGTTGTAGTAGTACTGGTAGCAGCAGTAGTTTTATTCATCTGTTGATCACTTTTACATGGAATCGTTCCGTATTTCTAGATTTCCACAAGGCTTTTGACACTGTACCATCCAAGTGGCTTGTAGTGAAATTGCGTGCTTACGGAATATCGTCTCAGTTATGTGACTGGATTCGTTATTTTCTGTCAGAGAGTCACAGTTCGTAGTAACTGACGGAAAGTCATCTAGCAAAACAGAAGTGATTTCTGGCGTTCCCCAAGGTAGTGTTATAGGCCCTATGCTGTTCCTTATATATATAAACGATTTAGGAGACAATCTGAGCAGCCGTCTGAGGCTGTTTACAGATGATGCTGTCGTTTATCGTCTAGTAAAATCGTCAGAAGATCAAAACAAATTGCTAAACAATGTAGAAAAGATATCTGTACGGTGCGAAAATTGGCAGTTGACCCTAAATAACTAAAAGTCTGAGACCATACACTTGAGTGCTAAAAAGGAACTCGTTAAACTTCGGTTACACGATAAATCAATGAAATCTAAATGCCGCAAATTCAACTACATACCTAGGAATTACAGCTACTAACAACTCAAATTGGAAAAATATTGTGCGGAAGGCTAACCAAAGACTGCGTTTTATTGGTAGGACACTTAGAAAATGTAACAGACCTACTAAGGAGACTACCTACACTAAGCTTGTCCGTCCTCTTTTGGAGTACTGCTGCGCGGACTGTGATCCATACCAGACAGGATTCACGGAGTACATAGAGAAAGTTTAAAGAAGAGCAGCACGTTTTGTATTCCCGCGGAGTAGGGAAGAGAGTGTCAGTGAAATGATACAGGATTTGGGGTGGACGTTATTAGAGCAAAGGCGTTTTTCGTTGCGGCGGAATCTTCTCACGAAATTTCAATCACCAACTTTCTCCTCCGAATGCGAAAGTATTTTGTTGACGCTGACCTACAGAGGGAGAAACGATTATCATAATAAAATAAGGGAAATCAGAGCTCGCACGGAAAGATACAGGTGTTCGTTCTTCCCTTGAGCTATTCTAGATTGAAATAATAGAGAATGATTGTAAAGGTGGGTCGATGAACCTCTGCCAGGCACTTACGTGTGATTTGCGAAGTGTCCAAGTAGATTTAGATATAGATGTAAATGTAGTTATTGGGTATCCCTCGCTACTACAATTTAAGAAAATCAAAAATAATATAATTCATATGTACAGGCATTTGTATATTTACAGGCCTAGTTCGACAAGGATAGGACAGCTAGTCGACCGTGGCCTGATACTAGGAACCATTCCGAAATCTGCCTGAAGTATTTTAGAGTAACCACGGAAAACCGAGATGAAAAATGGAGCCTCCACGCTCCCTAATGCAAGACCATTCAGTGCAAAACAGTGCTGCCTCATTTGGGTCATCCCCAGTGTACACTTCTGTTTTACAAAGAAGCTATTTAACAATATAAAAGATTAGTGCTACACTATACATTCACTTCTCACCCTCAGTCACTACACACACTACGCACACTATACACATATTGTTCCGTAACACTACACACGCTATCAGCTGATTTCAGAGTCATAGCGGCTATGTCTGTTTCCATTTTGTGTACAGCAACTTCTCATTTGCTAGCCTGAAAAAAACTGAGTCAGCATCCCTCTATAACGAGGGAAATGTTGATCTCAGAAAGAGTATAGTGTGTTAGTATTATGCATTGCATAGCTGTGGGATTAAGCTTTTCCACGAAAGAAAAAGAAAAAATTTGTGTGTAAGTGGTACGTGAAATGAAATGTGTTATATTATCGTTATCATTATTTATATGTGTTACACTTTTTATCGAACCTGTGGTTTGTGTTATCTAAGTAGCCCTTCAGTGTATAGAATTTATTGGTTAGCAGGTGTTTTTTGACTGTTTTTAAATATGATTTGTTTTAGTAATTTATTTAATTTCCTTGAGCGAGTCATTGTACAGTTTTATTCCTTTGTAGAAAATGATGTTTTGAGTTTTATGTTTATTCTTTCTTGGCAAACGTATGTTCAGTCTAGCTCTCATTCTGTAGCCAAGAACAGAGCTGTTTGTGCAAAAATTATTAATGTTATTTTTGATGTGCCAATTAACTGGTAAATGTAATCACATGGTGTAATTAAGATCCTCAGTGTTTTAAACATATCTATACAAGGAGCTCAACTACTATTTTCAGTTATTATTCTTATGCCCTTTTGTATGGTTTGAAAACGAACAATGAGTTCGTTGCACCTTTTGTCAGTGTCAGCTGTTTTGTAGCGTTTAGTTTTTCCTTCTTCCTCACCTTTAACTCTTTCTTGGGAGTTGTCGTTTACCTACTTTTGAAACCGACTGCTGAATATTTGGGTTTGGGCCTGCAACAGTTTCTCTTGGAAGACATCTACTCAAAAGATTGAACAGCATTTTAGTTTTTATTGTGTTATTGCAAAAATTGGTGTTTAGATGGCTCTAAGCTCTATGGGACTTAGCATCTGAGGTCTTCAGTCCCCTAGACTTAGAACTACTTAAACCTAACCAACCTAAGGACATCACACACATCCATGCCCGAGGCAGGATTCGAACCTGCGACCGTAGCAGCCGCGTGGTTCCTGACTGAAGCGCCTAGAACCGCTCGACCACAGCCGCCGGCAAAAATTGGTGGTATTTGTCCAAAAAATAGTTACTTTTAACTATAACCTATGAATTTGCAAAAATCAGCATAACATTGGCGGACTTTCATATTTCTTTTACACTTTTTTGATACAAATTCGTAAAGCTCACACTTGTCCCCCGAAGCACTTTCCAATCGAGGACCGGTATGTTTCTTCTGGATTGTATCCTCAAAGTACATGACACCATAACTCGAGGCACTTTGAATAATTTATCATACCGTTGCCGTTAGGCCTACATATTAACTTTTTCCGTCTGGAATGTTCATACATCCGTAACAGGTATCTTCAGCCTCGCTAGATAGTTTGTTTGGCGGATGTAAGCCTAAAAGCTCATTGGGCGCTTTCCGATCACCCAACTCGGTTTGTTACTCATATTTAATACCAGAAAGAGGGGAAGATATTTGGTAATATTCCTATCACTCTAGCTGTTAATTCATTGCAAAATGCACTGTTGACATCTCAGCTGCCGACCCAACACAAGCAGAAAAAGTGTCATAATAATTTCTGCAGAAATATTTTGATACTAGACATATATAGTGATGGAAGATCCATAATTTGTTAATGTAAGACACCACTGTCGCATCGTAATGAATAACAAACCCAAAAAATGGGTTATACAAGAGACAATTGATAAAATGATAATAAAAATTGTGAGTAAATCAACCAAAAAAAGGAGTCAAATGAAATACACAGTCTGTTTACCTCTGTTAGTTATGTGAATATATTTCCAAAAATTTCTGTTCAGGTAGACTACCTAACACCTTCGCTACCAGTGGGACGCTTGTGTGTCACGATAGATTTTGAGAAAACCAGTGCGAATTTGCTGCATGTTATTACTATGCATCAGTGTCCAACTGGTAGAGGAAATCCTGCTATTACATTCAGAATTCTTATAATTACAGCTTGCACCTGTAGATTGTACTGTCTTCAAGTTCCGTTTTCATCCTTTGCTCTGCTCCTTATTGCAACATCGAATTAGCTCACGCCTGTAGGTAGGCAACCCACCTAACAGATTTACAAAGCAGGCTGCTGTCACGCCTTCCCGAACAAGTATGCACGTATTGACGTTCGCCACGTCACAAACGGTGCCCATATTGAGTACTTGTAACGTGAGTTAAAAACTTAGAGATGTCCTGTCCACTGGTATGTGTCTGTTTTCTGCATGTCTAGTAGGTTTTTTTTTTTTCAATTGTCTTCTGAAACACTGTATGAAATAACACTGTATGTTCTATCCGTCGCCCACGTAGGTTCAAATGGCTCTGAGCACTATAGGACTTAACATCTATGGTCATCAGTCCCCTAAAACTTAGAACTACTTAAACCTAACTAACCTAAGGACAGCACACAACACCCAGCCATCACGAGGCAGAGAAAATCCCTGACCCCGCCGGGAATCGAACCCGGGAACCCGCGCGTGGGAAGCGAGAACGCTACCGCACGACCATGAGATGCGGGCGGTGCCCACGTAGGAAAACGCAGCGGGGAGAAATATTGTTTTTTTCATATTGTTCCTTTTGAATTCGACATCACGTAAAATAACCACACACTAATGTCTTTCGGTGCGAGAAAAATTGATAGTGATTGAGATATGGACGTCATTTCTAGTAATAGTCGCCACGCAGATTGTTTATAGGGTGCCTGTCTCGTGACCACTCCACTGGCAGAAGCAGTCTGAGGTTCGGTGCGCCACACTCAGTGAAGAGTGTAGCTTGCGAAACTTGTAGTGCTCTTCTGCTTGTTTAATTTTCCTTCCTTGTCTGCATCCCAAGATGGTGAAATCCGAAATGAGCAGTATCAGATTTTTACTAACCAGGACGGTAGTTCAATATGTCAGTTTCTCGCGGCTAATTGTGATCCACACTGCATATACGGGGTGTAACGGGCGCAAATGTAGATATATTTCTTGGTGACTGTGGACAGTGTACTGAACACATTATAATGGCATTTACTTCATTTGCAGAGCAATAATTATATCTATTACGAGTAGTATATTTTTAGGTTGGTTAGTACCTCCAAGAACATGTAGCAAGAGCAAGCCATTAATGCTTACTTTCCCCAGGGCAGCACATCAGGTGTTGAAGTGGTAGTCTATACTTCAGGGGTAGTCCACGTAGTGGTGCAGTGCAAAAAACATCAGGTAATAAATAATATGAGAATGCAGGCTTTCTCGGCGAATCTCGATGATAAAATCTTCTCGGATTGACAGCCGAGTCAATGTGTTGTTCTCCAGCAAAGTTTCAGCAAGTTTCTTACTTGCCATCTTCAGGCGAAGTGTCGGGTTACGCTGCTCTCATCTCTTACTTTCCCCTCTTTGGGGAAGTGTGAGGGGGAGTTTGTAGCCTTTCGGCTTTTACTCCCCTGTGTACTTGTATGTGTGATTATTTCTGTACTTTTTGGTGTCTGTGAAATGTGATGATTGTTCTGTGTGTGTCTGGTACTTGCCTGAGATTTGGCGAGATAATTGTAGTAATTTGGGTAGGAGCAGGATTTAGGAATGGATATTGGGATTTTCTCTTCGACTTAGTCGTCAAAGATCGTCATGGGGCGGTTGTGTTTATCGCGGGACATGTCATACCGACCTAGGGAGTGGATGAGGGCGTTTCCCGACCTGGAAGAACCTTCATAGAAGGCCCTTGCCAGGTCTTGAAAACGCTCTCTCAGGAGTGGGATTTCAGCAGCGGCATGCAAATCGTCAATGGGGAATCCAAGAGGTAAACGCAGTGCCCTCCTGAAGGCGCGGTTCTGCAGCCTCTGGAGTTTGTCCAGGTGCTGCTTCGGCGCGTATCCCCAGACAGGACACGCGTATTCCATGACTGGCCGGATCAGGGTCTGGTATACGTTCACTCCTACTGAGCAGGGAAGGGAGCTGGATGAGTTGAGGATTGGGTACAGGATGGACATTCTGGCGCAGACCTTCCTATGGACCTCGTCTATGTGGGGTTTCCACGTAAGACGAGAGTCCAAGGTTACACCAAAATACTTGGCGGTTCTGCGCCAGGGGAGTTGGGTTCCGTTTAGGTGAAGGTGGAGGGGGGGGGGGGGGGCGTTGAGGAGGTTCGCGCCTTCCGAGCCTACGGGTAATCAGCATAGCCTGCGTCTTTTCAGAGTTGATGGTGATTCGCCAGCGACGGGCCCAAGTTTCTGTGTCATCTAAAACCTTTTGAAGCCTACGGATGACCAGGTCCTTGTTCTCGTTTCTTGTGTAGAAGGCTGTATCGTCAGCGTATTGAGCGGTGTGCACCAGGGGGGCCGTTGGTGTGTCCGCAGTGTACAGACTGTACAAAACGGGCCCCAGGACCGATCCCTGTGGCACCTCAGCACGAATACGCCTCTTGGTGGAGGTGGCTGTTTCTACTTTGACAGAGAAATTTCTGTTCGAGAGATAGCTTTTGATCTGCTTATGCTCCCGGGGAACCCTTGTGTGTACAACTTGTAGAGTAGCCCTCTATGCCATACTGAGTCAAAGGCTTTGGCTACGTCTAGTAGCACTACCCTGCAGTAGCCTCTGTGGTTGAAGCCCTCTGTGGCTGCTTCAAACACTCTCATGATCTGTTGTGGGGCAGAGTGGTTCTACCGAAATCCGAATTGGAAATCCGGCAGAAGTTGCTCTCTGGTAATATGTTCCTGTATGGGTCTTAGCAGGAGGCGCTCATAGATATTGCTGAGAGTTGGCAAGAGGCTAATCGGCCTGTAGTGCTGCGGGAATAGAAGGTCTTTCCCTGGTTTGTGTATCGCGACCACTTCCGCGTGTTTCCAGCAAGCTGGGAACTCGCGGGTACGAGTTATCTCGTTGAAGACGTTCGCGAGGTGTTCGATCGCCGTGGGTGGGAGGTTTTTGACCAACTGGTTGGTGACACTGTCATGTCCTGGCGCCTTTTTAGAGGGGAGAGACCTAATTACTTTTGCCACGTCTTCAGGGGCAAAAACTGTGGGTTCGTCCTCTGGGTCCTCCTCAGCATTGAGGAAGACAGCCAGTTGACGACGGACCACTCTTTCATGCTCATCATCCTGGGGTTCTGCCGCTTGGAACTGCTTCTCGAAAGTGTCGGCGAGGGCGTTGGCCTTTTCAGTATGGCTGTAGGCCAGATCCCGCTCGCCGTGCAGTGGCGGCATCCTAGCGCGTCTTTTTGTGAATTGTTTGGTTGCTTGCCAAAGTGTGTGATCGTCTACTTTGAGGGCTGTGAGGCGGTTTTGCCATTGCTGGTTTCTGTGCTCATTGAGCGCTACCTTCAACTCTCTCTGTAGACGATTGAGCAGCCTCCTTGTGGCCTGGTTTCTGGTTATCTTCCACTCTTTTGCCACTCTGTTCTTATGTCGAATTTGAGCTAGCAGGTGTTCCGGGAGCTGTATTTGCGGCGGCGGGCCATCCCTTTGTGGAGGGGTGGCCTCTTCTGCTGCCTGCAGGATGGTACCTGTTAGGTCTTGTAGCGCTTGCTCTACTGTTTCGGCAGTAGGTGGCGGAGCGCGAGCGATATCAGAGGCGACAGTTTCTCGGTATCGCTCCCAGTTTGTGCGTTTGTAAGACGTCTGGTACCGTGGGAGTGCTACCCATTCTCCCACGTCGACCTCTAGAATCACTGGGTTGTGGTCGGAGGACATTCTGTTGATTGTCCTCGCGGTCACAAACCCGGTAATCCTCCTGGTGAGAGCTATGTCTAACACGTCGGGCCTACCTCCATTTTTTGGGTTAACGTCCCGTCCGGAACTTTATATCCGCTGGACTACGAGCTTCTCTGCATCCTCGGCGCCGGTCGGACCAATCAGACGCGAGTGGAATCGGCGCGGTGGTGCGTGGTAGTGTTGGGGTGGGGGGAGGGGGGGGGGCGCGGGCGCCGTTTCCTGGCGTCTCGTCTCGGTGCGACCTGTTTATTCCATCCGACCTGCCTCCATCGGTGCGCTCTCGTCTCATTCTCGATAATGTTGTGTTCCACGCGCTGCTGAATTGGAATCCACTATCCCGATTGACCAGGTTATCACTGATCCGTATCTCCACTGCCTCTTTAATAATAGAGTCCCAGAAACCTTTCGCTCTACACAGTCTCTTGGTTTCTTCAAGTTGAAACGTGTGTTTTTCACTGAGGCTGTGCTCCGCTACCGCGGATTTTTCTTTTTGTCCGTGGTAGACGCTTCTCACATGTTCAGAGATGCGATGTGTTACGCAGCGCTGTGTCTGTCCCATATATTGTTTCCCAAATTCACAGGAAATACTGTAGACACTCGGTGTTCTTAGACCCAGGTTGTCCTTCATTGAGCCCAGCATATTTCTGATTTTTGCTGGAAGATGGAAGATGGTTTTTATGTTGTTCTTCTCCAGTATCCTGGCAATCTTGACCGTGGGCGGCCCTCCGTACGGGAGGAACGCCAGACCTTTATTGTTCTCTTCTTCCTGAAGGTCCTTCTCCTTCTTCTTCTTGCTCATCTTGAGAGCGCGTCTAATCTGCGTTTCAGTGTATCCATTCTTCTGCAAGGTTTTCTTCAGGTGCTGAATCTCAGTAGATAAACTGTCCTTGTCGCATATGTCATGAGCTCTGCAGACAAGAGTAGTGAGCACGGATTTCCGTTGTGCTGGGTGATGGCATGTTCTTGAAAGTCTCTTCCCGATGAGAGTACTTTAAGAACATTGTACCTTCAGCACTTAACAGATCAGCCAGAACATTATAACCAACTACCTAACAGCTGGTATGTCCAACTGTGGCACGGATAATAGCAGCTATGCGTCGTGGCATGGAGGTAATGAGGCCTTGCCACACAAGTCCGCAAATTCCGGGCAGGAGAGCCAAGAAGTCTGACGCCAAGTTCAATCACATACCAGATATGTTCGATCGGCAGTGATCCATGCTCTGTGGAACATTCACTTGGGTATCCATATGTCCAGTGTAACTCGTACAATACCATGGTGGCCAAGGAGTATCGTTCACTGGTTGCAGACTACGTACATCGCTTCATGACGATCATGTTTCCCGATCTGGCGATTTGGGGGACCAGCACATCATTTGGAACTCGCCACTGTGTTCCTCGAACCACGACATCACATTCCTGGCCTTGTGACATGTCGCATTATCCTGCTGAAAAATGCCACTGCCGTCGGGAAACATGATCGTCATGAAGGGATGTACGTAGTCTGCAACCAGTGAACGATACTCCTTGGCCGTCATGGTACCTTGTACGAGTTCCACTGGAGATACGGATGCCCATGCGAATGTTCCACAGAGCATAACAGAGCCGCCGCCAGCTTCTCTCTGTCCCGCAGTGCAAGTGCCAAGGAACTGTTCCCTTGGAAAATGACGGATTCGCACCCTCCCATGGGCATGATGTGGAAGTATCAGTATTCATCAGACCATACAACACTCTGCCACTGCGCCTGCGTCCAGTGCCAATGGTCATGTACCCATTTCAGTTGTAGTTGCCGATGTTGTGGTGTTAACATTGGCACATACATGGGTTGTCAATTGTGGAAGCCCATCATTAGGAGTGTCTGGTGCGCCGTGTGTTCAGATACACTTGTACTCTGCGCAGCATTGAAGTCTGAAGTTAGTTCCGCCATCTGTGATGAGGAATGGCCACCCAACCCCACGACGTCTGGCCATGGTTTCACCTTGGTTTCCTCAAGTGTTGAAGACACTCACCACAGCACTCCTTAAGTACCCAACAAGTCGTTCAGTTTCCGAAATGCTCGTGCTGAGCCTCCGGGCCATCATAATTTGCCCTCGGTCAAACTCAGATAGATCGCGCGCCCTCACTATTCTACACAATGACAGCAAGGACGACGGTCATAATGTTCTATCTGATCAGTGTACTTTACTGTCAGCACTTACAAGAGATTCAACAGAGTTCATGTTGACACTGCACACGAAAGCTCATTCCTGCGCAGTAAACAGCCAACTTGAAACACAAATTGCCGTTTGTAGAAATCATTAAATTCAAGTAGTAATATCTGTCAACATGTTCGCTTGACTAAATGTGAAAGAAACCCTCTAAACTGGTGCACTCTCCTGTTAGAAATACAAATGGATAACTGTATGATAAAATCCAAAACTTAACATGCTGTAACTCATTCAGAATCCCACAAAATGGGTTTTTCGATTAGCACAATTATAACATACACTGACACATGATCTAATTTTGTGTTATAGTGAGTGAAATGGCATATCTGACGAGTGTGCTATCATCTAGTGAGATTTATGCCAAGCGAATAGGGATAAAAGTCTGCTGTAGTGTGCTACCATCTATTGATGTAAACTTGTAGGTGACTGGGTAGGGCTAGTTTGTATTTGAAACATAAGCAGGGACAACGAGACATTTGGGCCCTGCAACGAACTTGTGATGTCTTGTCAGCTTGTCACCACACTTCGCGAATGCTTAGCTTTGTGCACAACCCACAGGAAATTAATATTTAATTGAAATGATGCCCACTAAAGGTCTTAAATTTGTCGTGTGCTATCGAGAACGTGCATTCATTTAAACATGCACTCAAGAATTATTAAAACTCATCTGAAATACTTACATCAAAAAAAGTTTTGCATCACCTCGGTTGCGAGAGTTCCGGAACCTGTACAGAAAACTGAAATAGAGGTCAACATAAACATCATCTCCGCCCTTCTTATTGCTCGTGAAAACCACACATTGCATGTTGTACCACCATACAGCGAGACCTTCAGAGGTGGTGGTCTAGATTACTGTACACACCAATACTTCCAATACCCAGTACCACATCCTCTAGCATTGGTGCATGCCTGTATTCGTCGTGGCATACTATCCACAAGTTGGTCCAGATTGTCCCACTCCTCAACGGCGATTCGGCGTAGATCCCTCAGAGTGGTTGGCGGGTCACGTCGTCCATAAACAGCCCTTTTCAATCTATCCCGGGCATGTTCGATAGGGTTCATGTCTGGAGAACATGCTGGCCGCTCTAGGCGAGCGATGTCGTTATCCTGAAGAAAGTCATTCACAAGATGTGCACGATGGGGGCTCAAATTGTCGTCCATGAAGACGAATGCCTCGCCAATATGGTTGCACTATCGGTCGGAGGATGGCATTCGCGTATTGTGCAGCCACTACTGCGTCTTCCATGACCACCAGCGGCGTATCCCGGCCCCAAATAATGCCACCCCAAAACAGCAGGGAATCTCCACCTTGCTGCACTCGCTGGACAGCGTGTGTAAAGCGTACAGCCTGGACGGGTTGCCTCCAAACACGTATCCGACGATTGTCTGGTTGGAGGCATATGCAATACTCATCGGTGAAGAGAACGTGATGCCAATCCTGAGAGGTCCATGCGGCACTTTGTTGGGCCCATCTGTACCCAGCTGCATGGTGTCGTGGCTGCAAAGATGGACCTCGCCATGGACGTCGGGAGTGACATTGCGCATCATGCAGCCTATTGCGCACAGTTTGAGCTGTAACACGACGTCCTGTGGCTGCACGAAAAGCATTGTTCAACATGGTGGCGTTGCTGTCAGGGTTCCTCCGAGCCATAATCCGTAGGCAGCGGTCATCCACTGCAGTAGTAGCCCTGGGCGGCCTGAGCGAGGCATGTCATCAACAGTTCCTGTCTCTCTGTATCTTCTCCATGTCAGAACAACATCGCTTTCGTTCACTCCAAGACGCCTGGACACTTCCCTTGTTGAGAGCCCTTCCTGGCATAAAGTAACAAAGCGAACGCGATCGAACCGCGGTATTGACTGTCAAGGCATGGTTGAACTACATACAACACGAGCTGTGTACCTCCTTCCTGGTGGAATGACTGGAACTGATCGGCTGTCGCACCCCCTAGGTCTCATAGGCGCTCCTCATGCATGGTTGTTTACATCTTTGGGAGGGTTTAGTGACATCTCTGAACAGTCAAAGGGACTGTGTCTGTGATACAATATCTACAGTCAACGTCTATCTTCAGGAGTTCTGGGAACTGGGTTGATGCAAAACTTGTTTTACTCGTCCCCCACCATAGATGGCTGCTGGCACTCGTAAGACCTGCAGGGTCATGTGCTGTGACTTAGACGCCACAACCTGTCTTTCGCGTGGGTCACACTCATAAGGCAATTACATCATGCAAACTGAAGATGTGCTAGCGACTGGGGTGCCAAGTTTCACAGAGTATAGAGGAGTGGTGATGTAGCACAGCATGGGATGTTTAAGTGCCGTATGTTTCATATTCCCGTATCTATGCTACATTTAACATCATTCAAAGAAAAATAAACAACTCCACAAGGTTCCCCAAAGTAAGGTGTTCACGTGCTCTTGTGCTCTTAAACGGCAGCCGCCGCTGCCTATCCTCGAGGCAGTTTAAGAATTTTCCTCACAGCTCACAGTGCTGCTGCCAGCATTTTTCCGTGAAGCACTAACGGCTGCAGCCGAAAACAGTAGCCATCTAAAGAGCTGTGAAAACATTCACGCATTGTCATAGAGACGTTTACAGAGTCACGTTACGTTATTGGTTGAGGTAGGGCTACGAAGCTCCTCTGCCCAGCCTCTCCAAATGTCATGGATCAACTAATATCGACTCAACCCTAGACACCTATATAGGTCAATGAAATTTGAAGGATGTTAGGTGTTAACCAGAACTTCACTCAGTTTCAACAAACCGATTTTTCTGTTCGTTAAGTTGTTAGCTATTTTGCTTTCCGATGAGGACAGTACGAAAGCATTGCTCTACGGCCTACGCGGTCGCTGAACACCAGATAAGACTCTGTACAGGATACGGTGGCCGACACGTAGTGACAAACTTTCGTCCAAAGCGCTGGGTGAATTCCTTCATTTGGTTGGAAGGGCGGCCAACAGTCTTTGTCTGCTCTGGGCAGGTCGGTGACGACAATCTAGGCGCATGCCCTGAATCTTTGGCACACAGGTTTAGAGAAACAGTTATGCAAAAAAAATCATTTTTCCATTGCTCATAGCTTTGTATGTCAACTTCATTATCATGTACCTATCATTTCGTTAATGGTCATAGTTATTGTGATATTTGCATGTAAGTAAGAGACTGCATCAAAATCGAAAAAGGTTGCTCTGGTAAATAGTGATCGCTATGATTTTGCTTTTGATGCATATAACATAATATGTTGCTGCATATGAAATTTAGCTAACATACTGAATTGTGCTTTAGACTCGGGTGCAGGCCTGTGTCACCAATCTCGAGAAAACTAATCTGATGTACCACACTCATTTACAGTCGTTTACGCCTGCGATGAAGCCAGAGTGAAATATCCGCATTTCCCATATTTCATAAACGGTCTGAAATCTTAAAATGAGATTTTGACAAATGATTGCACGTAAACAGGAGAGCATTTTGCCTTATGGTTAGTATGCAAAACTTCGTTATCTATCGTGTTATTCCACTAACTATAGACCCTTTTGATGAAAGAATGTGATTTTTAGCGTCATAGATAGCTGGTGAAACGAGGGAGATGCTACGGAATTTAGAACAACATTATTGAAGACATAACACATTTATTTTTGTACCGAGGGCGTGCTTTTTCATCAATTATTGAGCTTACTTTTCCTCAGTTCCTCATTTAGTAAACTTAACAAATCACTGTTTCAGTATTCTCTCGCAATTACGTCTACACAACATGTTGCTGAGGTGACACTGTATAAACTCAGCTGTGTTGTGGCAGAAGAAGTAAAATGTGTGGGTTTTACTTAAAATTCGCCGTTCATAACGCTTCTCTGAAAGTTATAAACGGTTAACAAGCAAGGCGAAATTAAATCGCTGCTTTTGCTGTATTTTGAGCGGAATTCCTTTGGGATACTAACCAAAGCAAAGGTGACAGAACTGTTTAATGGTCACCATACAAGTGTGGGCATGGAAAGGTTCCACTTAATATTTACAAAAAAAAAATGTGAGCTTCAGCTTCATTTCAGAACTGCAGCTCTCCTCCAGCGCTCGGAATTTCCCCTACAGCGCCTGCCTGTACCCCCCACCATTACCGCTCTCCTCACAGGTGCCCTGCCGATTGTGCATCTGCCGGCCATGTTACTCTGCGCGCACTCTACTTGAGGTCTCACTTGACACTAATGTATGCCAGTAAACAATGAGATAGTAACAACCAGTTCATCTTTCAACAAAGAGAAACAGCTGATAACTTCAAAAAATATAACCATTGGGATCAGAAAAATTTCATGAAAAGCTTTGTTAGGAGTATAGCACTGTAAGGGTCAAAGCACTGACATCAATGAAGACAGAACCAAACAATAAAAATCCTGTGACATGTGATGGTATTCGAGAGTGCTGAAGAGCAGATTGAGTGGTCCAGTAAGTAATGAAGATGTCCTGCAACAAGTCAACAAAACAATGCTAATAAAGGACATTCTGAATCGAAGAAGTAGAATCATTGGGCACATCTTACTCTTTTAGTCATTACTGAAAACTATAGCTGAAGGAATGGTGTGAGGACAGAATCGCAAGGACTGGCCTAAATATGAAAACGTTCTTTAAAACAGTGGTGGAACACCACTTGTCGAAAATATTCATTCCGTTTCATTCACTCATGCTGTAACAGTAACTGGTTACACCCTCTTATGTTAACTTGATCGACAAGTTCAGGTCTGCATCCCACAAAGAGAGACCTTACATATTGTAGGATTGCCAACAGTCCCTGTTTTGTGGGGATCGTCCCTACTTTTGTACAATTAATGGAAAGGCCGCTCCCATTGCTCTGTAGAACTTTATTTAGTGGACAAAATTGAACAAACAGTTGCAGAGCACATGGGAAACTAATAATTTTCTATAATTGCCCAGTGTCTCTACATGATTATGCCGGGACTCTCCTAAATCCCTACTTTTTTGCTTTAGGTACTTTCACAGTCTTACTTTTTTATACTTTTTTGTTTCTTTATTTCTTTAGCATCCGTGTCATCATACAAACGGTATTGGACTTGTTACACATAGAAATTAAAAAATATGGAATATGCAAAAGGAAATTTGTTACAACATACACCAGTGAATTAACAATTTCTCTGTGTTTGAATGGCGAATAATAATTTGTTCTCCAGTAATAACTGTATGTAGAATAAAAGTAATATAGATAGTGAAGTAGTATAGTATAAACTGAATCATACAAAGATAGAAACTTGTCACAGAATTTGTCATACAACTGCATTCATATATTGGAGCTTAGTTTATAAAATCATTTTCTTGATTTTCAAGATATTCATTCGCTGAGCAGCAACATCTAGCAATTAAAAATTTTCTAAATTCTAATCCAAAATTTATATCATCCTTCAACTCTTTAATGTATTGAGGCAATGAACTGTAGAGCTTAATACCCATATAGCTTACATGCTTCTGAGTTTGTGCTCCTTTTATTTGTTCTACAAGGAGATCATCCCTGTTCTTGTGTTATAAATGTGACAGTCAGCATTTTTGTGCAGATTGCTTAGATTTGCTTTGGTTAAGAGTGTACACATTTAAAAACATAGAGCGATGGCAGATTAAGTATTTCTAATTTTCTGAAAATAGGCCTGTGGTGAGTATGTGTAGGACTGTGGGTAATTATTCGAATGGCCCATTTTTGTAAGACAAACTTATTTTAAATTAGGTTTCGACATTCCAAAGTATGCCATTCTGATGCCTTCTAATGTGCAAATATTTACAGTAGCTCTCAGTGCAAAAAGGACTGATTTAAGTCTTTGTGTAAGGAATCTTACATTGTCTTCCCAATTCATAGCTTTAGCTACACACGTTCCTAACAGTTTTGCAAACTGTATTCTTTCTTTTAGTCTGTCTGCCAGTTCTACATTGTCTTCACCCTGAATCATTTTACCAAGCTGTGTGTAATTTGATATAATTAAATTTTCCTTGAGACATTTGAGTCTCATCTTGTTTTCTTTGCATTCAGTGTAAATTTATTTTCACTGAACCAAGTCTCAGTAGTTTTTACGATTTTATCAATAGCAGAATTTAATGAGTTTTAAAAATCACTCTAACTAGACTTGAATCATCTGCATTTTGGCTGTATCATACTGTAACAGTAAATTGTCCAAATATATGAGAAAAAGTGATGCTGCCCTGGAGTACTCCTAAAAGAAACAAACCTTTTTTTTTTTATCTGAATTAACAGTGGCGTGCTCTACAATCTGAGATCTGTGTCTGAGATATGACTGTGTAAATTTTAATTTCATGTTCTTAAATATTTCATCTCATTATTGGTAGCCAAAGTCAATATGTGAAAATACATGTAAGAGCAACAAGACAACGGCTTTAAAAGTTAGTTGTTTCACCATCCCATTTTCATAATACTGTAGCAAGTGTTGAAGAAGCAGTTGTATTTATGAAGTGACTGAGTGAATAACTATTGATCTTTCATACTTTTGCTGTCCTATAAGTGCAAAACATTATTAATATTACTGTACAGTGATCTTAGGGTTTCCAAAGCCCAATTCATGTTTAAAATGCTCAGTAAATTAATTGGAAATACAAAATGCACACCATATGACAAGTACATCTATTAAGTGACAGACCTGTCACATTGATTTTCACCTATGTGTAGGGTAAATACTGTTAACTTTTAAATATTTTAAGTTTCAAGTATAGTATTTGTAGTTTAGTTTTGATGTGAGGATAAAAACAGATAAACATTATTAAGAACTGCACATTTTTAGTCAACTGCAACTTTTTGATTGAAGTGTCCTGACTTTTGACTTTAAACAGATGGTGACCCTACACATTGCCCTCATGAGTCGTTTCTCTATCTAACTATTCAAGATATTTTTCAGAAAAGTTAATTAGAACAATTCGCATCACAATCACATGAGTTTCCAGTACAGGTAGTAAGTTTTTCATTCACTATTACAACTGCATGATCTGATTAACCAGGTTCAACATACCTGTAATACTTGCCTTCGCTACTGTTACTTCACATTTGAAATCTGTAATAAGTTCACTTGATAAGTTGCTTTCAGTGCGTATATCATCCAGTCACCAGAGCTAGAGTGTCAGCATAACATTACAAAACAAGATATTCATTTTTTTCCATTTTTGTTTCAATGTTCCTTGATGTCTTGTTTTTGTCTGACTGACTCTGACTAATTAGTAAAAAGATATAAACTTGTCCTCAATCAAAAGGGTGAATATCACAGTGCTTTATGAGACATGTTTGTTCTGCAGATGGTATGCCTCCACCTTCCTCCAACCTGTGTGAGCTAACCTAATCAGTCAGTTATAGAGAAACTTTCAGTTTGATATGGAATCAGATCCACATAAATGATGAATTTTCAGAGTTTAAAGGTGAAGAAAAATTCTTTTATTAATGAGGGATCTAACCCCAAGCATTTGGAACCATAATTTGACATTTCTCTGCTTAGTCACTGGACACAAAAGTATTATTCAATGGTTATTGAAAATGACTGATAAGACAAACACAGTTTAGCTGTTGATATACAGGGTGTACATAAAGTCCGGGAATGCTTTCAATTATTTATAGCACAATAACTAAACATAGTACAGATGTCATACACATTGCATTTTGAAGAGAAACTCTGAAAAGTTTTTTTACAATCATTCGATATGCAAACCATGAGTGACCCAGCAGACATCAATACCATAATCGAATTCTTGCCATACCCATCCCAGCATGGCATCGTCGACTGTGGTAGTCACTTCCCCGTATTCTCTCCTGAAACTCTGCTACATCATGTAGTAGAGGCAGTAAATACACCAGATCTTTAAAGTGTCCCCAAAGAAAAAAGTCAAACGGAGTGAGATCTGGTGATCGGGGAAGCCATTCCATGAAACAGCTATCCCCTTCTGTTGCACGGCCAATCTGTCAATGTGACAGCTCCATGTTTGCAACTAGTGCTGACTATCAGCAAATTACCAAACTACGCTGTGATGGTATACATGAAAAAAAAATTTGAGGGTTTCTCTTCAAAATGACATATGTATGATATCTGAACAATGTTTGGTTCTTGTGTACTTTATGTACACCCTGTATTTTATGGTAGAATTTTATTGCAACAAACATTATTGAGTGTAGAAAATTGTGCTCACTGTTGTTCCCCATCAGTGAAATGACAAAAGTACTAGTTCTTAATTACATATAATACCATTTTGCTTGACAAAAAAGTGAAGTGCCCAGGAAGGGAGGAAAACAAAATGAAACTTCATGGTTTGAGGTTTGAGAGAGTATGTAATGTTATTGCACTAATTACAAAACTGTCAAATTTACAAAAGATAATTGACCGTACAAGCCCACTTGTCAGTATAATGTTGCAGCCCCTCTATGCTGGGTGCACTGCAACGATTTGGTTGGGAAGGCTGTCATAGAGCTGTTGTATCCTCACCTCTGGCAAGCTGACCCACAACTGTTGACCGAGTTGACATCTGAGCTAGTCTCAAACATGTTCTATAAGGGACAGATCTGGGGATCTTACTGGTCATGGAAATACCTCAAAATCTTGCAGGCAGTTCACAGACACATGGGCTATCTTTGGATGATCATTGTCCTGTTGAAAAATGGCACTGCGATTTTATCACATGAGAGGTAATACATGAAGACAATAGACATCTGGGACATACCAGTGTAAAGTTAAGAGTTCACTCGATCACTACCAGCTGCGACCTGAAGTCGTGCCCCACGATTCCCCACTCTATTACGCCAACAGTATCACCTCTGTGCCTCTCCAAACATTGGAAGAATGGGATCTCTCAGTAGGTAACCTCCATACTATCTGACGATGCTCATGTAGGGTAGTCCAGAAACACGACTCATCACAGAACACAATGAGACACATTTCACAGCAGTTCTTGCTTCCCATTCTTGCCACCACTCCAGACACAGCCATTTGTATTATTGTGTTAATGGCACTCTACACATGGGACTGTAATTCCCTATTCCAGCTGCCACTAGTCTCCGATCAATGGTATGGGATAGCTCAGAATGTTGTAGGGAGTCCATCACTTGTTTTTGGTGGCAGGTGTAGGAGTGAGGGGTTTATGTTGTGCTTGGTTCTTGATTATGAGTATGCCTGCCCTCATGTTCTCATACAGTTCACCATTGAGCCACTGTCACATTCAAATGCTTCACAAATCTGGATATGGCACAATTTGACCAGCCAGCCAAATGGAGATCCACAGTGAGGCCCCTTCCAAAATCTGTCAGATTCGGATAAAGCTGTCTCACACGAGTATGTGGCATCTCTGTGTCCTTCAGTTATCACTCAACATCTGATGCTGCTCATGCCCCTTATATATCCTACCAGACCTGGTAACAACACTGAACATGAACAACACTAATGCACTCTGGTGGCTGTTCAACCTGTCACAGAGTATTGTGACTCTACTCATTTACATAGCCACCGACGGTGAGTATGCGTACAAAGTTGCATTGACTTCAGAACCACGTCTTCTGGCTGCTTCACTTTTCCTGTAAGATAGTGTATCATTTACACAACTTGCCAGAAATGTGAACTTATTTCATCTTTACAGTGTTTGGAAAGACATCACACTGAACAGTTCAAGTGACCAGTCTAAGTACAGGGTATGGGACTACCCCATCAAGGAGCAGTATGGGCATATCCTTCAAGCTATTGACCAGGCAGGGCCAGTGCCCAATGCATCTGTTGGCTTCCAAAAGGTATACCATCTAATAATACAGGGTATTGTTGGAACTTACTGCTAGACTAAACTGCATGCCAAACTAGGACACAAACCAGACCTCTGCTTGTTGTGGGCAATGCACCTACCGAGATATCCATGCACAAGTCACAACCAATCTTCACTGCTTTATTTCTCAAGAATTATCAAAACTGTGCATTATATAGCAGAATGAAGGATTCATTCTAGAATGCAATTATTATGGAGAGTTTATATTAAAGTAAGTCTCAGAAATAAATTTCATAATAAAATGAGCCTTTAGTCATATAATATATGGATAGATATAGATCTAACAACATACATGAGTATATAGAGTAGACATCTGCAGTGACAGATTACACACAAAGAAATTTTTTGCACAAATGAACTGGAACAAAATAATGTAACTAGAAAAATTTCACCTTTTTTCAAAGCCATGACATTTTTCTAAATGTCATTGCTCTTGAGAACATGGTAAGGCATTCATTGTCAACAGTTTTACATACTAATAAAAGAGTGAACTGTTTCTCATTAATATCCTACTGTCAGACTTAAATTAATGATATTAAATAGGAAACTTAATCAACTGAAAATAAATTAATTGTAGCTGCCACTTAATACTAAAGCATCAGTATTTTTTGAACTATTTGCATTCTTGTAGAGTACTTATTACCTGAATAAATGGATATGTGCTTGTGTTAGTATTTAGCTTGTCACCAAATGTAAGTAACATAAAAGTTTGCATCTTAATGTGAAGAAATCATGAAGCCCATCAAGGTTTTTCATAAAGTGTTCTATATTTTGGCTATATCCTTATCAGTATTGTGAAATAAGTACTGAAATACTACTCACAAGTGAAAAAAGATACCTACATACCACATACAAAAACAGGAACAATCAAAACAAGTTTTGCCAGAAAACAAAAAGAAAAAATACTTTCAGTATGAAGTTCTTAGGAGAAAAAGACAAGGCACAGAATGAAAAACTTTTCCAAAATCATATGTTGAGTTTTCAAATATCTTTTGTGCATCATATACAAAAGATGTGTAATAAGCTCAATGAAGATACAGTACAACACAAGAAACCTGGATTTACTGGTATAAGGAAGGAAGAGCCATTCACACCATCGAGACAAAAGAGAAACAATGAGGTGACAAATGATATCTGCATATTAAAAACAACTTTAATATTCCTTAAGCAAAAGCAAGAAACTAATTGTATTAATTAATATCCATAGTTTCTCAATTAGCTGATGATAGACCATTTTCATTTCCTAATATTCATTCATATGTTCATAATCCATTCTTTATATCCTGTCACAAAGAAAAGCTACTACAGTTCACAACTATGATACTGGTAACAGAAGTAAAACTAATTTTTTTGTAGACCCTGTATAGGGTTCAGAAAGCAGCTACCCGTAGAGATCAGGCAGTAAATTGAAAATTTAAGGTGAATTAAGGGGCATTATTTCTGTAATGTACAGAACATTAAAATTGGAGATGTAAATTTCCTGTAACTGTAATGTTTGTACTAAAGAGGTTTTGACTGTGGCAGTATACAGGCAGCTGATAGTGTTTCATGTAGTCACATAAACGCTTTGCATTAGAAAGAAACACCAGCTGAAACACGTAAGAAGTGGAACAATGGCATTTATCAGAGTAGTTGCCTGGTAACCTGGAAGAATGACAATTCATATAACTATCAATGCCAGCAGGTCAGCACTAGTCATAATTTGTCATAGCTGTCTGCAGTGGCATCCTCTGATAATTAACATATGACTTGCGACTCCATGTCCCCCAAGGCCCTCCTTTATGGTGGGATACATGGAACATGATATGTGAATGAATGAACTCAAAACATTAAAATATTCTTTGCTATGTGATTATGATGATCGGACTTTTCCACATTCATTAGGTCATTGACATATGAATAAACATTGTTGTGGAATTACCCAACTGACTTGTTAATTTAATACTGGAAAACCCATTTTTGAAACAATATATACCAACTGCAGAAAACCTTCACATATAAGAGACTCAGAAGTAGTATTAAATGCTTGTCCTAGATTGTTCTGTTTCTGGCATCCACATACTAATGTTATGATTACATCAACAAATTTCATGTCTTGCAGACATTTTATAACAAAATTTGCTTACATTTTTTTAATCTTAGACACAATCACAAAAGTCATTTTTTTCTTCAAATTAATTAGCTCTATAACTGTCATACTGCTACTGTATTGCTGTTACCTGGTTCCACAAAAGGTTTCTGTTGTAGGTCATTGACCAGGAGGAAGGTAAGTTCGCATTCATTCATGATGCAGCTCAGATAAGGTATGAGGTGTCCAAAAACTGCAACCTGACTGAGGTTGGGGAGATGTTTGCTGAACAACCATATGCCATTGCAGTACAACAAGGAAGCCACTTGCAGGAAGAGATCAGCAGACAGTAAGTTCACTGTATATTGGCTACTCTCAGTAATTTACACTGTATACTGCTGCTTTCTGTACGTTCATAGATAAGCAACTGTGTACTTTATATTTCTGTATTTGAAAGAAGAATACTATGACTGGATTTGGTTCAATCTTTAGAAAAAACTGTACACTAATATACCATGACCTTTCCTAAAATATCTTTTTTCATGTTTTACTCCCATTACCCACCAATACTCTTATTGTTTCAGCAAAAATAGATATAAATTGAGTAACACTGCATTGAAAAGATCTCTGTCTGACTGCCACGTTATATCAAAGATTCTAAACCAAAGAAAAGTGGGTACATTTACATTACTCTTTTCCTTCAGATCTGAAAATTTTCCTCTGCCTTGTGTTTTTTGGAAATTCATTCTTAGCCTGTTTCTGGCAAACCACTCAGACACTTCTTTTGTAATATCTTTTGCAGATGCAGTAAGATTTTCTTCTTTATTTCCTTCAATCACCAGATTGGTGTCATCTGAAAACAGTACTGGTTCAGAATCCCTGATGTGTAGTGGAAAATCATTCATGTATACCAAAAACAGAAACAGTCCTGTGGAATACCATAACTTAGTCCACATTGTTCTGAAAGGTGTACCTGGAGTTCATTTCATTCCATATACTTAATTTCAGTTACCTAAGAGTGATATTTCAAAAATGATTTAATTCGCTAATTTGGCAGACATCTTACAACATACTGTTCAAGCTTTCTGAGGAGCACAGAATGATTAGTCATATGAAAAGCTTTTTTTAAGTCCAAGAATAAATCTGAGATTTTTCTGAGATTGTCCACTGTATTTAAGATAGTTTATGAGGTTGAAAATGACTTTTCAGTTGACCTCTGTGGTCTGGAGCCCTGTTGACATCCAGAAATAATATTATTCTTGTTGAAGAATGTAGTTAGTTGTGAAAAGAACACTTTTTCAATAATTTTTGAAAACCTTGACAGTAGTGACACAGGCCTATAGTTACCCATACATTGCCGATCACCTTTTTTATACAGGGGTATTACTTTTGCCACTTTCCATTGCTGTGGGAAGACACCACATGATAAGGATGAATTGCATATGTCTAATAAAGGAGCCAGTATGTGTCTTTTTGTTATTTTTATAATATAATCTGGAGTATCATCAATACCAGTTTAATAATTACTCTTCAATGAATTAATGGCAAGAACTCTCATGGATATGACGGGGTATCTAGCAGAATACTGAAGCATTGTTCTATGTATGTTAGCCCAGTTCTCAGCCATATCTGTAACTTTTCCTTTAGGAGTGGTCAGTTTCCTGACCGATTAAAGTACTCAGTAGTGAAGCCACTTTATAAAAAGGGAGACATTGATAATGTTGACAATTTTAGACCTATTTCTATGCCATCGGTGTTTGCTAAAGTTATCGAGAAGGTTGTATATACAAGGTTACTGGAGCATTTAAATTCACATAATTTGCTGTCAAATGTTCAGTTTGGTTTTAGAAATGGTTTAACAACTGAAAATGCTATATTCTCTTTTCTCTGTGAGGTTTTGGACGGATTAAATAAAAGGTTGCGAACGCTAGGTGTTTTCCTTGATTTAACGAAGGATTTTGACTGTGTTGACCACAAAATATTACTGCAGAAGTTGGACCATTATGGAGTAAGGGGAGTAGCTTACAATTGGTTCACCTCTTACTTTAAGAACAGAAAGCAGAGGGTAATTCTCCGCAGTATTGAGAGTGGTAGTGATGTTCAGTCCCAATGGGGCACTGTTAAGTGGGGCGTTCCCCAAGGGTCGGTGCTGGGGCCACTGCTGTTTCTTATTTATATAAATGATATGCCTTCTAGTATTACAGGTGATTCAAAAATATTTCTGTTTGCTGATGACACCAGCTTGATAGTGAAGGATCTTGTGTGTAATATTGAAACAGTAACAAATAATGTAGTTCGTGAAATAAGTTCGTGGCTTGTGGAAAATAATTTGATGCTAAATCACAGTAAGACTCAGTTTTTACAGTTTCTAACTCACAATTCAACAAGAACCGATATTTTGATCAGACAGAATAGGCATATTATAAGTGAGACAGAACAGTTCAAGTTCCTAGGCGTTCGGATAGATAGTAAGCTGTTGTGGAAAGCCCATGTCCAGGATCTTGTTCAGAAGCTAAATCCTGCTTTATTTACCATTAGAACAGTATCTGAAATAAGTGACACTCCAACATGAAAAGTAGTCTACTTCGCATATTTTCATATGCTTATTTCGTATGATATTATTTTTTGGGGTAATTCTTCTGATTCAAAAAGGGTATTTTTGGCTCAAAAACAGGCTGTTCGAGCTATATGTGGTGTAAGTTCGAGAACCTCTTGTCGACCCTTATTCAAAAATCTGGGAATTCTGACATTGCCCTCACAGTATATATTTTCTTTAATGTCATTTGTTGTTAGCAATATTAGCCTATTCCCAAGAGTTAGCAGCCTTCACTCAGTTAATACTAGACAGAAATCAAATCTGCATGTAGAATGCACTTCCTTGACTCTTGTGCAGAAAGGAGTGCAGTATTCTGCTGCATCCATTTTCAATAAGCTACCACAAGAACTCAAAAATCTTATCAGTAGCCCAAACTCTTTTAAGTCTAAACTGAAGAGTTTCCTCATGGCTCACTCCTTCTATTCTGTCGAGGAGCTCCTGGAAGAGCTAAAAAATTAAACAAATTCCAGTGTTACATTGTTGATTTTCTTCATTTAAACTTACGACTTGTCACCTGAATATGTTTTTTTATATTTCATTTTATCTGTTTCTAATATCGTGTTATAATTTCATGTATTGACTCGTTCCATGACCATGGAGACTTCTCCTTAATTTGGTCCCACGGAACAATAAATAAATAAATAAATAAATAATGGTATTTAGGAGCTGTCTTGGGCCCACTAGACTGAAGAACATGGATATATTATTTATTTCAATAGATGAAAGTTCTTTCATTGTTGTATTAGGTGGATTACCAAATGTTTCAATCACCAATTTTTCAGCAACTGTTGCATAATAAGAATCAAAGTTGCTTGCAGCTGCCCTAGGGTCAGGGACATTCTTGCCATTGACCGACAATATTTTTGTGAGTTGTCTTCTTCCCCGTAAGAACCTGCACATCTTCCCACATGGACTTAGTTTTATTGGATGACTTCATAATGCATTTGTCATTTTCCGTAATTTTTGCCTATTTTGTGACACATTTCAAAACTAATTTGTATTTTTTGAAATAACTAAGAAAGTCCGAACTGCTGTCAGTTTTTCAGTGCAGAAAAAGTTTCTACTTCCTTTTACACGATAATCTAATGTCTGATGTAATCCAGTTTTTGAATCTGTCTGTGCTTCTGGAAATCACTTTCCCGTATGGAAAAGCTGTCTCAAACATATGATTGAAAATATTAAAAAAATTCGCATCTTATCATTGGTAATAGAGGTATCGTATACTTCTCTCCAAGATTGTTTGCTGATTAGACACTAGAAGTGTTCAATATTTTTCTGACTATAACTCCTTTAATGGATAATATTTTGTACACTGGTCAAAATGTGGTTTACAGGTATGGTTAGTAATTGTGAAAGGTGGTCACTATAGTCAGTATCAAAGTTTTCTGATGTACACTTGTCCATGTTTACACATACCTGATCAAAGAGAGTGACGCTAGTTTTTGTTACGTGTATTGGAGTGCTAACAGTCAGGCACTAAAATCATATAGGTATGTTAAACAAAAGACTGCTACTCACTGCATAGAGGAAGCATTGAGAAGCAGAAAGACAGATTTAAAAGTAGAATGTAGGATTTTTTTGGTAAGTTCTTGAAATTCTTTTTGTTGCTATTTTGTGCCCTTATTTACAGAACAGGTGCACTGAAAACCTTTGTTCCAGAGACAAGGCAGAAAATGGAGTTTGTTTAGTTAATCTACAATGTTTCACCAAGAACCTGTAGTTGATTCAGTTAAAATTAAAATAATAGGAAATCTGCATTAGAGCCCAGGTGATGGCTCATATTTTCAATTAATACTTTAGGATTGAATATTAATAATTGTATACTGGAGCTGAGATGCAAAAGTGATCACTTTTAGACATGTAAACGATTACTTTTACACATGTACTAGATGCATTTTATGACAAATACTTTGCTCGGGAAGAAAAGATAATTGCTAACTTGGTCAAAGAATGAAAAAGCTAGGTTTACTTGGGGCACTTGATCTCAAACACGTATGACTGCAAAATATGAATATACAAGTCCATGGGGCATATTTATGAGAATGTCTGTCAGTATATCATTAGTACAGATATTTGATGAATTAAACAAGGTCATGTGACATACTGATGAGGAAGTCAGTCATTATTTCATTATTATATATTTTTGATGAATTATATAAACCTCAAATATTTGTTAAAAAGTAACAGTTGGGTAAGAAAGTGCTTGTCTTCTACCAGCAGATTTCTTTATCCTACTGTCATTATCTGTAAAATGAGTAAGCTATCAAAAGACTACTCATATTCCATCTTTAATTTCCTTTTGCTACTATTATTACAAATTTAGTTATCAACTAAATCCTCCACTTAATTCTTATAGCAGACTCTTATTACAGCTATAATTTAATAAATTAATATCAGATAACACTGATAATAATTTTCTGATTCTTTCAGAATTCTTGACCTCCAGAAAGACCGCTATTTTGAATCACTAACTGCAAAATTCTGGAATAATTCTGCAAAAGGGACATGTCCAAACTCTGATGACAGTGAAGGAATCACCCTGGAAAGTTTGGGCAAGTACCACAAGAAATCCTTTATGCACAAGTAAATTTAAATGCGATAAACTTCCTACAACACCTTTAACATGTGAAAGTTAAAATATATGAAAAATGAATTTATTTGTGAATGTTCCATACATAAATTCTTGAATTGCATCTGGAGTTCCATTCATTCATTTACACATCATGTCAGTAAAGCCCATCAAATTCCATCATGAAGGAGAGGATCCAGGGATTTAAGTAATGAGTAAGTCAGTTGTCAAAGTATTCTGTGCAAAAATGTAACTGTTTTCACTGAAACCACGAAAATTTGCGAAGTGATTGTACATGTGAAAATCAAATGAAAAAGTCCTTTGAAAAAATGTCCAATCTCTCATCGTTACGGAACTGGAATGGGTTAAGGACTACACACATCCATGAATGAATATGAAGACGTGTGAATATTACTTACTGAAATGCTGTGTAGGCACTATGGTGGGCAGGATGATAGCAGGACAGATGACTGATGCACCCTACAAGAGGTGCAGGAGCTCTTTGTTGTTGCACCAAGGCAACAGCTGCAGGTGTACCCAGTGTGCAATCCTGGGTTGGATCAGTGAGCAGTTGTGAGGCCATGTGCATGTCATGCTGGAGTGATGTTTAATCGAGTAGTTTCATTGTGTCTGTAATACCAACATGCCACATGTGTTCACCCATTCAGAATACACAGACATGATGTTTGAATACTGGTCCGTAATGACAGTGCCCATGCAGCTGTCATGGAATACGTTTTCCTGATTGATGAACCCCCTATGCCAGCATATTTCCCAGGGTTTTTCAAACATTATGTGAATCCAGAATACTACCCATTATAAATGTAATGTCAGAATGTGAGGCCATTCAGTCAGTTGAGGAAAGGGAAGACATTACTGAATTGGTACAAAGGAGTCCCACAACCAGTACATGGCACATTAGCCATCAGCCTGATATTCCATAAAAGTGAGTGTGGCATACGTTACATTCCAAGGGCTTGTACCAATTCCATGTGCAGCCTATGCAACATCTGCAGCCAGGTGACTGATTACGCAGACAACAATTTTGTGAATGGTTGACTGTACAGAGAGACATTGTGCAATACTCTTTATTTACAGATGAGTCTACATTTACACCAATGGTATCGTGAACACCCGCAGTTCTCATACATGGGTGATAAAGAACCCATATGACATGGGGGAAATAACATTCCAAGTTAAGTTCTCAGTGACTGTCTCATGTGGTATGATGATAATTAAAGGAGGATGTGTATGCTATGTAGGCAGATACAAGGAAAAACTTTTTGCTTGCATCACCAGTGTTGTTGCCCACATTAAAGCCAGTTGAGATGATGTTTTATGCACAATACAACACACCCTCCACTGAGACAACAAGTGCATTGAGAGGGATGGGGGACTTTTTGAACACCTCTTGTAGGATGGGTCAGTCATCTGCCCCACCATTATTCTGTTCACCTGAGTGCCTACACAGCATTTTGGTAAGTAATGTTCACCCTTGTCTTCATATTCATTCAAGGGCATGTGTAGTCTTCAACCCACTCCAGTTCCATAATGACTGAAAAATGGACACATTTTAATAGGACTTTTTCAGTTTATATTCACAAATAGAATTACATCATAAATTATGTGACATTTCTCCTGACTCACCCTGTATGTTATCAGGTAAATCCAATTCATGTTCAGTAGACTATAAATCAGAGTAAAATTTGCAGTAATGAAAAAAGTTGCTGGATTCCCAGAATTCTATGTTAGCAGTTTTTGACAGAACTGGTATTCAAGTTTATTACATCTTGTTTGTATTTTTGCCTTGAATAGCATTGCTTCTCGCCACTGAGTATGCCTTGTAGTATTAGTGACAGAGTATGTAATATTGTCACATAGAAGAAGGTGTAATTAGATGAATGACGAACAGTAACTACACTTAATGAAGGTTTATTCAGCACTTGCACATACAAGAGTGTGGAGTGAACTGCCTCCAGCCAGAACACATATGGTATATATACAGTTACAGAACATTCCAGTACAATGATTCTTGAAATTTGTGGATACTTCTAGACTGTACTCAAACCGAATATAGAAATTAAAATTTTACAGTTCAGGTGAATTTTGAATTCACGACCCTCCATGCAGCAATCTAGTATCATAACCACTAAATCACAGTGACTGCTACTCAGCTTCTTCTGTGGACATTGCTCCCTCCTTAAGAGAACAGCGTCTTGCTGTTACATCCTCCTAGTCCGGAATGAGTCATCGGTCCTGCATACTCCGACTCCCGATGGCTGATGTTTGCCCTGGTGGTGATCTTCTTAGAACTTCCTTTGCTGCTATGCTCTTCGTCACCTTTCTGCTTGTTGCCTGTGGCTGGAGCTTCAAATTTACCCTGGGTTGCAGGATCTTTATAGGGCTTCATTCAAAGAATGTGGACCATATCTCTGATCTTTCATCATCTCGTGTCAGGGTTGAAATCTTCAACTTCATAAGTAACATCAGATAACTGTTTTACAACCTTATAAGGTCCAAAGTAGCACCGGAGGAGCTTCTCAGAGACACCAACCTTCCAAACAGGAGTGAAGACTCAGACGAGGTCACCAGGCTGGTAGACAACAGGGTAGTGGCTCATGTGATACCTTTGGCGAACGTTTTCTTGAGCCTGCAGCATGTGGAGTCGAGCTAACTGACGAGCTTCCCCAGCTCTGGTTAATACCTGGCTGATGTAGTCATTGTCCATATCATCAGGATGTAACGGAAACACAGTGTCCATCATCGTAGTCGCCGCACACCCATGCACCAGGAAAAATTGCATAAATCCTGTGGTGTCTTCTTTGGTGGTGTTGTAGGCAAACATCACAAAAGGTAGCACCTCATCCCAGTTGCTCTGCTCAACATTAGTGAACATTGATAGCATGTCAGCCAAGGTCTTATTAAGGCATTCAGTAAGCCTGTTAGTTTGCAGATGGTAGGCAGTCATCATGTGATGAGTAATGTTGTACTGACAGTTTATCTCTGTCACAAGATTTGATTGAAAAACTTTCCCTTGATCCGTAGTTAATGGGGCACCGTGTTTTAATACAATGTCTTCCATGATGAATTTGGCTACCTCGAATGCTTCAGCTGGTTTCACAGCTTTTGTAATGGCATAGCCTGTCATATAATCAGTGCAAACAATAATCCATCTATTGCCATGAGCAGACATTGGAAATCGTCTGAGGAGGTCAGTCCCAACATGCTGGAAAGGCGTTTCGGCTGGTGGAATTCGTATGGGTCACCCAGGTAGTTTCTGAGGAACTGCCTTTCTCCTCTGGCACTCTCAACAGTGCGACACATAGTGACGGACACTCCTAAATAAACCTGGCCAGAAAAATCTCTTGCGGATCCTATCCTATGACTTAATAAATCCAAAATGTCTGGCCTCAGGTGTGTCATGGAATTTCTATAGAACATCTAAGTGCATGTTTTTAGGAGTCACTGGTAGCCACCTCTTTCCAAATGGATCAAAGTTTTTCTTGCAAACTAATCCATTAACTAACTTAAATTGTCCTTTCCCATCCTCTGACCGATTTAAGACAAGCATAATTTGAGATATCTTGGCATCATTCTTCTGCTTAGCAGGAAGATCCTGGAGTGCAGTAAGACAGTCACTATCTTCATCAAAGTCTTGATCGTCTTGCATAGGGTTTCTTGAGAGTCAGTCGGCAACTTGATGTTTTCTTCCACTCTTGTACACTATGGTAATGTTATACTTTTGCAGTCGTAGTGCCTACCCGGCAAATCGTCCTGTTGGATCCTCAAGACCTGTCAATCAACAAAGTGAATGATGGTCTGTAACAACTGTGAATGGCCTTCCATAGAGATACTGTCGAAATTTGCACATGGCTCAGATCACAGCAAGACATTCTCTTTCTGTAGTTGAGTAGTTTCTCTTGGCTTTTGTAAGTGTCCTAGAAGCATAGGCTACAACCTTCTCTTTTCCATTCAAAATTTGCACCCAGAACAGTACCAATCCCAGACCCACTGGCATCTGTGTGTAGTTCTCCACATGCTCTCTCATCATACAGACCAAGTACAGGATCAGTCATCAGAGCTTTTTGCAGCACGTCGAAAGAATCTTGTTGAGCACCACCCCAGATAAATTTAGCATTGGCTTTTAACAACTCATGGAGTGGTCTGGCTTTGATACAAAAGTCTTTGATAAAACAATGGTAATAAGAACATAATCTGAGTAAGCTTCTCACATCTCTATGGCCGCAAACTTTCGTGTGACACAAGGTGTCCAAGTATTTTGATTTCTTTTGTTCCAAAGAGACACTTTCTTGGATCAAGTTTCAGTCCGCCTTGTTGGAGACACTTGAGAACGGTCCTCAGTCTTTTTATGTGTTCATCAAATGTCTCTGAGAACACTATACTGTCATCTAAATAACAAAGACACATCGTTCACTTCAGGTGACTTAGAAGATTATCCATCATCTGTTCAAAAGTTTCTGGTCGGTTACATAAACCAAATGGCATTACCTTAAACTCATACAGGCCCCGGGGCGATGAATGCAGTTTTCTCATGATCAGCCTCATCTACTTCTATTTGCCAGTATCATGAGTACACGTCCATGGTTGACAAAAACTTAGCCCCCTTCAGACAATTTAGTGTATCATCAATTCGTGGAAGGGGGTAAACGTCCTTTTTAGTTATCTTATTAAGCTTCCTGTAATCAACACAAAAGTGCCAACTGTCATTCTTCTTCCTGATAAGAACCACTGGTGACGACCATGGGCTCTGTGATGGCTGAATGATGTCATTCTTCATCGTTTTCTCTACTTCATCATGAATTATTCAACATTCCATTGCTGACACACGGTATGCTCTGTGGCTTATTGGTTGATGGTCTCCAGTGCTAATCTGGTGCTTCACTGTCAATTTGTCTAATTTGCTCTTCACCTGTGGATCAAAGCATTCAGAGAACTCTTGAAGAATGGCAAGTAGCTTCTTCTGCTGTTCCTTAGAAGCTAGAAGAGCTAGAGCTAGAAGATCTTGTCTCATAGTGGTAGCATCAATTTCCTCCCACAGACTCAGTGTGGGAGGTTTCTATGACACTCAGCTGTTCGGCAATTTACACCTCAGTATTTCCTATGCACGTGCGTCTTCGAAGGATCTGTGGTTTTAGGTGACAGTTAACTATCCACAATTCACTGAATCTATTCTTGAACAACACAAAAGAGGCTGGGATGACCAAGTTATTCTTCAGTGGTAGGCTTCTCTTACATTCCACTACGAGATCCATGGGTTGATGCATGGCAAGACACATGACAGTTACCTTTCTAATGCTGACTGCAGGAATGATCACTTCATCCAGCACACCCTAGTCTCCACACACTCGGATGCGCATCTTCCTGTCCACAGTATCTCTTCTCGTCTAGCATAATTTTCGAGTGACAACAATCTATAATTGCCTGAGAAACTTTCAAAAAGTCCCATCCGAAAATGATGTCATGACTACACTCTTGTAGGATGATGAATCCTAAGGGCTGTGTAGGGCCACTTATACCCACATGAATGACACATCTTCTTGTAGGTTTTACATATTTCCCATTAGCCACCTTCAGCAGAGATGTTTTGTTGTCGATGAATGTGGTTTTCTCCAACTGGCGAAGGTACTTCTCCAAAATGACTGAATATGATGCTCCAGAGTCTACAAGAGCTTGGGCTGGTTGGCCATCCATGAGGATATCAACGTCATTTCCTATCATTTTTTTAGTGATCAACGGTGGAGGATTTTTCTCTTCAGCGGCCTCACCTCCAAGGTCGCACCCTTTAGTTTTCCAGATTGCAGCAGCTAGGTGATCACCTAGAGCTTCTAAACGGTGATGGAGACCTTGATCGGCGTGTTGGGGAGCATCCTCTCCAGCGGCTGGCTTGCGGTGATGGTGACCTACATCATCCTGCACCCGCATCTTCTTGCTCATCTTCATCGTCCCAGAGTTGGCATCAGCTAAGATCGGTCTGCTGTCTTCTGGCAGTGAAAACATACTGGTTGGTTATCCTGGGTCCTCCAGATGTCAGTCTTCCTTGGTGCCCAAACAGGCTCCTCATACAGCGTTCTTGAACGTAACTTTGGAGAGATTGGGTTCGATGTCTGTTCCACTTCCTCCCTTATGACCTCTTGAAGTGTCTCTGTTTTTTGCTCGCTGTGCAATCCAAGTGCCTTCCAAACTTCCTCTCTGATTATCTGACGAAGTATACTTGTGAAATCAGTTCCTTCCTCCATCAGAGATATCGATACGATGTTTTGAAGCTGTTCAAACTTCTTGTGTGTAATTATTTTTTGATGCATTGTCTCGATATACTGGCACCATTTTATGAAGTCGTCTGCTGGTAAAACCTCCTTCAGGAATAGGGCTTGCTACATGTCTTCAGCAACACCCTTCATGAGATGTGCAACCTTATCTTACTCCTTCATTCTATGATCTATTATTTTACACAGCTCCAAGATATCTTGAATGTAGGATGCTGTAGTTTCTCTTGGACACTGTGCCCTGCACTTTAATTTATCTTCAGCCTTGCACTTCTGTCATTGTGTGTCGCTGAAATACATGTGCAGTTCCGCCTGGAAAACTTCCCAGCTTGTGAACTTCTCCTTGTTGTTCTCATACCGTTGCTTGGAAGTGTTCTCCAAGTAGCCACTAGTTTGATTCTTGGCCATCGTCACCAGAGAACCCGGAATGATGTCTCATGTGGTGGCACACAGTTGCTGTCATCGTAACATCCTCTTCTTCTTCTGTCTCCGATAGATTGCAATCTGTTGAATATGGCTTGAACTCAGGTTTTTCGCCATGTAAATGGTGGCTCTGTCATGGCCTGATGGGAGCCACTGTGTTGTCGATAATGTGCGCTATCACAAGTTCCAATACCCAGCGTCTCCACCAGAATAATGTCACCTAGAAGAAGGCGTAATTAGATGAATGACAAACACTAACTTCACATAACAAAGGTTTATTCAGTACTTGCACATATAAGAGCGCAGAGCAAACTGCCTCCGGCCAGAACACATACAGTATACATACAGTTTCAGAACATTCCAGTACAATGATTCTTGACATTTGTGGATACTTCTACGATGTACTCGAACCGAATATAGAAATTAAAATTTTACAGCTCAGGTGAATTTTGAACTCATGACTCTCCATGCAACAGTCTTGTATCATAACCACTTCACCATAATGATTGTTCTACTTAGCTTCTTCTGCGACAATATTATTCTAGGTTACCATTATGCAACAAAAATATTCTGTATTGAAGGGCTTTTTTGTACAGATTGTAAAGTATATTGTGAATGTACTTCACTGAATTCTGCTGCATTTAGTAAACTTTAATAATACAGAATTCTTTAGTAGATTTAATGAAGAAAGTATAAAATGTGGATTATTTTCTTTTAAATTTTCATTGGGGTGGGAGAATTATTGCAGTACATTGATTTCTGCTAAAATGTATTGTTTGTAGTTCCTGTTTATAACACGCAAACACATTTAGTGTTGCGCTTTCGGCCTTTGAAAGGAAGAATGCCTTAGTCACCAGGACCACAAAGCATATACAGTGGTGAGAAGCAACACGATTCAAAGTAGAAATACATATTCATTCCGTGACAAGATATAGCGCCATTCAAAACAGAAATGCATACTCACTCCAGGACAAGAGTGCCCACACAATAGTTTGTAAGGAGAGGGGGTGCGGGGAGGGGGGCGGGGAGGCAAACCTGGGGATAGGTTGTATTTATAATAATATTTTGAAAGACAAATGAGGACTTAGCGATAAAAAAGTTACAGTTGTGACCCCATTAAAAACCAGCATAGAACTGACTTTAAATCATTTTCCTGAAAGAATAACACCTGACTCCACGATATTTTTTTTCTTTTTCCTGAAATCTGGGGGGTTACCTTGCCCATCTGGCCTCCAGGCACGGGTGCACTTGGTATTCACCATTAAATGTGAGAGAGTATGAAAATGGATGCGAACTAAAAATAAGTAGAATACAAACAATATATTTACAATACACTGAAATCAAGCAGTTCACATATGGGTTCATAAGCAGGAACATATTGACATTCCCACAGAACACTATATGACAAAACTAGCTTTTGTTTTATATGAAACAAAAACAGATTTGGAATTATTTACTCAACACACAGATGCATGCAAAAATAAAGCAGACTATGAGCTACATATTCGGGATGCGCTTCACATAAAAATGTCATAATCACAAAAACAAGGCAAAGAAAGCCATCTTCTTTGTCATGACATGTCAGATGATTTTGTGGTTTTGACACACTGTGGCGCAATTATTTCCACTTGATAAAGGCCACAGGATCAAAATTACAATATTGGGTTTTACAAATACATAATTTTACAGTCAAAAGGCAACTAAAATGTTATTTACAAAAATTTTCATGATGGTAAACCATAGCCACAAGAAGTTAATCATAGTTTTTGATTGAGACTTCTGGAATATATTACATTGCAAGGCCACAAAAACCTTTTGGTTTCCAGAATGGAGCAACATGAAAAATAAGGGAAATGTAACCACTCACCTGTAATGGATTGATGCATGAGGCACAGAAACACATAGAAGAAAACAACATCCACACTAGCTTTTGAGCACTAGCTCTTTTTCAAGCAGAAGCATACACATTCACACACACAACTACACAGAAATGAATGTTTCTGTGGCCACGGGAGCATGTTTTTGAGTGTCTCTGTATTTGTGTGTTTGAATGTGTGTACTTCTGCTGGAAAAGGGGCTAGTGTTCAAAAGATAGTGTGGAAGCTATCTACTGTCACATGTTTCTGTGCTCCATCCATCAATGTGTTATAGGTGTGTGGTGGTCTTTCTCTTATTTTACATATTGCACTGTCCAGGTAATTTTGTTTCCAGACATGCTTTCTTCTACAAAAAGGAAACTGTATCTGTCAATTCAAAACAGTTCTGATGTTGATGATGTGGCACATTACAAGAAATACTACAAAATATTAAAGACTGTGATATGGACATCAAGGCAAATATATTACAAGAAAAAAATAGTCGTATCAGATAACAAAATAAATACAATATGGGATATAGTGAAGCAGGGGACCGGTAGAACCAGACATCAAGAGGGACAAATAGCATTAAGAGTAAATGATATATTGGCCCACCCGGTTAGCCGTGCGGTCTAACGCATGGCCTTCCGGACTGGGAAGGAGTGCCTGGTTCTCCACATGAATCCGCCCTGCGGACTTGTGTCAAGGTCCGGTGAGCTAACCAGTCTGGGATGATTTTAGGTGGTTTTCCATCTGCCTCAGTGAATGCGGGCTGGTTTCCCATATTCCGCCTCAGCTACACTATGTTGGTGATTGCTGTGCGAACAAGTTCTCCACGTACGCGTGCACCACCATTACGCTACCACACAAACATAGGGTTACACTCGTCTGATGTGAGACATTCCCTGTAGGGTTCACCAGAGGCCAAACCACACAATAACCCTGAAAGAGTTGTTCAGTGTGGGGCAGCGGAGGGGTGAAGTGGACTGCGGTAGTTGTCATGGGGTTGTGGACCACTGTGGCTGCAGCAGGGATGGAGCCTCTCCATTGTTTCTAGGCTCCTGGTTAACATACAATTCAGTACAAATGATACATTGGTGACAGATGTGTATAGTGTTGCAGAACTTTTTAACAAACATTTTATAACTGTTATTGAAAAGATTGAGTTGTCAGGTTCTGTAGATGCTGCTATGGAATACCTCAGACCAGACATTTCAAGTAACTTCCATAATATGAATTTGACCCTCACTACCCCAACAGAAGTAATGTCCATCATAAAATCTTTAAAATCAAAAACATCTAGTGGGTACGATGAAATACCAACGAAATCACAAGCAGACATTTGTAAGGCAAACTCTTTGCCTTACAAATGTCTGCTTGTGTCTGTGTACGTGTGGATGGATATGTGTGTGGGCGAGTGTATACCTGTCCTTTTTTCCCCCCTAAGGTAAGTCTTTCCGCTCCCGGGATTGGAATGACTCCTTACCCTCTCCCTTAAAACCCACATCCTTTCGTCTTTCCCTCTCCTTCCCTCTTTCCTGATGAATCAACCGTTGGTTGTGAAAGCTTGAATGCTGTAATTTACCGTCTAGTAAGGCCATCCAAAGACCAGTATCAGTTGCAAAGCAATTTCGAAAAGATTGCTGTATGGTGTGGCAGGTGGCAGTTGACGCTAAATAACGAAAAGTGTGAGGTGATACACATGAGTTCCAAAAGAAATCCGTTGGAATTCGATTACTTGATAAACAGTACAATTCTCAAGGCTGTCAATTCAACTAAGTACCTGGGTGTTAAAATTATGAACAACTTCAGTTGGAAAGACCACATAGATAATATTGTGGGGAAGGCGAGCCAAAGGTTGCGTTTCATTGGCAGGACACTTAGAAGATGCAACAAGTCCACTAAAGAGAAAGCTTACACTACACTCGTTCATCCTCTGTTAGAATATTGCTGCACGGTGTGGGATCCTTACCAGGTGGGATTGACAGAGGACATCGAAAGGGTGCAAAAAAGGGCAGCTCATTTTGTATTATCACGTAATAGGGGAGAGAGTGTGGCAGATATGATACACGAGTTGGGATAGAAGTCATTAAAGCAAAGACGTTTTTCGTCGCGGCGAGATCTATTTACAAAATTTCAGTCACCAACTTTCTCTTCCGAATGCGAAAATATTTTGTTGAGCCCAACCTACATAGGTAGGAATGATCATCAAAATAAAATAAGAGAAATCAGAGCTCGAACAGAAAGGTTTAGGTGTTCGTTTTTCCCGCGCGCTGTTTGGGAGCAGAATGGTAGAGAGATAGTATGATTGTGGTTCAATGAACCCTCTGCCAAACACGTAAATGTGAATTGCAGAGTAGTCATGTAGATGTAGATCTAGATTTTAAAAAATGATTATCATTCCGCTTGGGACCTATGGAAGGTACATTAGATTATTTGTTTCAGTTGTAAATATTTCTCATGTATTATTGTTTTTATGACATGTTCTTCATCCTGGAGAACCTCCTCACTACGGATCAATTGGAATGAAAGTAAATCTAATTTATTCCACTACTATACTACAAGGCCCACCTATAAAATATAAATGCAAAATATAGCCATCTAAATCATTTATTTTGAATCTTCCTTCTCATCCTGTATGGTAAGTCACCACTGATAACATGTTCTGGATGACTTTTCTGTAACTCTCCCCATTTGCTAAACTTCACAAGTCGTTTTCCTTCATCCCTCTTCCTGCCCTTTCAACCCTTCTGCTAGAAGAAGGAGGCACCGGCTCTGAAATCTTGCACATTTCCTTAATTTTTCATACTGTTTTGCTGCCACTTGATGACCTGATTTTTTTATCTATCCAATTGTATCACGGATTCAAAACATGAATTTTCACACAATATTTTCTCATATTCAAAGTTCACTGCCACACCAAATGCAGTGCTGTTGTCATTCTCAGTTTCTGTATTGTAACACAGGCCTTGCACTTCTTATACTTTGATTTCTGTATTAACCTTGAGTGAAGAGTTTCTGTAATTACAATTGACAACCTCAAATACACACAGCACATCAAATAAGTAATGAGACAGCTAGCATTACATCCAAACTAAGAATTTTATTTCAATTTTGCACTTACATGGATTCAAAATCATCCCCTTGCACCTTCGCACAACTTTTATACTGACCATAAGCATTGTTGAAAGAACGCTGGAAATCCTGAGTGTGTACCTCCTTTAGTCTGTTGGCCACAGCACTTTGAATGTCCTCAGTGTCACTACAATGATCGTCTTTTAAAGCTCATTTAATTTTCACAAACAGAAGAAAGTCTGCAGGTGCCAAATCAGACAAAAAGGGTAATTTTTCAAGCATGCATTTCTGTTTTCATGCTAAAAACTGTTTCATGGTTAGTGCGCACTGAGTCAGTGAAATCATGCAGAAGAACCCAACTCTAGCACTTGAACAGATGTGGCCCAAAATGATACATGTGAGCAAAGAGATGTTGCATAGCTCCTAAGTAGTACTGTCCAGTCACTGTTATACCCGCAGAGAGAAACTCACAATAGATCACTCTAGAAGCATCAAAGAACAATAATAATTTTCTTGATGGATGATTTCTGCAACCTGAATTTCTCCTTCCTCAGTGACAATGCTCCATACTCTGACATTTTGTCTCTGGCTCAACGTGAAAACACAAACTTTCATCCCTAGTTATAATTTGTTTCAACAAATTGGGATCCTTATTAACTGTGGTAATGAAACAGGCACAACTTGCCACTTAGTACTCTCTCAGCTCTTGTGTTATCGAAAATGGCACAAAACGCAACAAATCTTTCTCTTGTGTGAATCTCTCTCTAAAATGGACCTAGGTAATTTCTAATGACACCAAGTTTCACTGCAAGCTTTCTGGTGGTAATTTGTCTATCATTGGTAACAATTTCCTTTGTCCCCCCCCATTTACCTAAGCAGACAAAGGGCATCTGACATGTGCTTCATCTTCTGAAGATTCACTTCCATTCTTAAATGTTGAAAACCATGCTTGTGCATGGCTAAGACAAACATTCCTGTGAACAAGCTTCATATCTTTGTAAGCTTCTGATGCTGGTTTTCCTAATTTACAGTACAATTTTATTACTGCTCATTGGCCCATGATATTACATTTGACCACCCCTACTTGCACTTTCCCACCTGCTGTGCATGCAATAGCTGTGTCATCAAAACAATCAAAGTATCTCACACATCAAAAACATCACGAGTAAATGGCACAGCACACAAAACACATACTTGAAAAATGGGGATCATTTCCTGAAATGCATCATGCAAAATATAATGAAAATGAAATCATGACTGGTATCAGAAGATGTTGTTTTACAAACAAACCCTTTGTTTTTAGTCACAAGATTTCACCAGACAGTTTTAATGGATAAAATGAAAATGACATTGGTTTATAAAGAGACCTTATAATAATAAAAAAATTCTGACTTACATCTGCCATTGATGTCACAAATATGTATAGTCACATCACCCTCTTTTCCCTTTCTTCTATGGCACATTGTATTGAACATTTTATTGTTGCCATAATATTTCATACTTTTTTCATTGCTATTCTTGCTTCTTTGCTACAGGTGGTGTTTTCATAGCAACCTTATTTGGACTTGCACTGGCTATGATAACTCTTGCTGGAGAAATATTTTACTACAAGAGGAAAAAGTTGACAACAGTTAATGTGACATCAGCATCAGCAAAAATTCCCAAAAAACAAGTGACAATAGGGAAAGAATTCCGGCCAGTAATGGAAAAGACTGCACCTCGAGTTTCATATATCTCAGTTTTCCCAAGAAATCAGCTATATTAACATTATTATTCAGTAATGCAGTACCACTTAGGAACCAACATGTAAATAATAGTGAATGATTATTACAGTATCAAGACTTCTGCTCATGGATTGTTAGCATCACTTTGTGTTTGGGTATTGTACTGCAAAAAGTTTTCTTTTTGTAAAAAGGAAACTTTCAGACCAAAAAAAGTAACATCATCTCATACGCATTTTGTCTAAAGCATCACACCATTGTCATTCTTGAATGGCCACTTTCATTGTTTCAAATGTAATATTAATTATGGATCATATGTTTATCTTCTTTACTGAAAACAAAATAAAATTTTATTTTAATTGTTATGGTTTGTAAATAAATAACTGGTAACAGGATCAGTCCCATTTTATAACACAAGAAGCAAAAATATGTTCACATTGTAAATTTATGTGTAAAAATATATGGCATGAAAAGTGAAACTGTTGCAGACATTCCATGTGAGACAAATGGAATTCATGTTCTGAAGTTCAATGTGTGATGTCCAAATCTCATAGTATATATATAAGCGAGGGTGTGAGTAAGTGATATTTCAGTGGAGTGTAGTATAGTACAGGCAACAGTACTTCACCTGGGGACACAAGGGCAAAGGCACAAAAGAAAATAAACACTAGTTTCAGAAACAAATAATGGAAATTCCACGTTGGAATATCAACAATATTAAGCAAAGGACAGGTTGCTACTTATCGTAAAGGTGACACATTGAGTTTGAGAGAGGCACTATAGTTAGTCATGAATGATGACAGTCAAGCTTTAAGCTTGTTCTGCGCATCTTTTTCATGTGTTCTCTGATAGCCAATGAGCATTCAGTAGTGTACTGAGCATTCTGCTGTGAAATTTGTATGCAATGCAAACATGATACACAATTGTAGCAAAGTTATTTAGTGAATTTTTATTCCATTTGTTGCGAGTCATCATGGCTGATGGTGGAGTGAGCAACAAACTTTACAGAAGCAAGTGACAGATATAATTTGTTGGATACAAGCTTTTATCATGTGCAAAGCACTTGTATGAGAGTAATCCAACCGTCACTTTGAACCAGCAACAATACAATCCCCATTCTTGTCTCAACCTGCGCAGACTGCCATCGTTCACAAATCAGACCATAGTTACAGAAACAAATTTGTTTAAGACCCAAAGGAGCTACAGACATTGGCTGCATGTTGGCACTGATTGAAATCAATGGGGAAACATGAAAATTTGTGCTGGATGGGATTCAAACATGAGTCTCCTCTTTACTACGTGGGTGCTTTGACCACTATGCCATCTGGCCACAGCAGTCACTGTTACTGCACAGTCTACCCTAGCATGCCTCCCATCAGACCCAAATTCTCATCTCATCCACACACTACTAATGTATTGACCCTTGCTCATTATTCTCATTACTTATGTCATTTTGCCAATTGCCGTAAGAGTTCAAGCCTGATATGCATCTGCACTGGAGAGATCATTGGCCATCTTGCCTTAATTATATATAATTATGTGGTGCCTGTTCTTTTGGACACAGTTGCAGTGACCACTGTGTCTGGATGGTTTAGTGGTCAGTTCATCTGCCTAGTAAGCAGGAGATGCGGGGTTGAACCCTGGTCTGGCACAAATTTTCAACTTTCCCCATTGATTTCAATCAATACCCACTTGCAGTCAATGTATGTAATTCCTTTTTGTCTTAATTCGTAATGGCTGCTGAATCAAAATGGTGTCTGTTCTTTCAGACAGATCTGAAAGAACAGATACCAAATATATATATATAATTTTAGTTTGTCTTGTGATGAAGCAAGCTGGGATCTTTTTACTTCCTCTCTTGTTTTGCCATATGCATCCTTAAATTCATTTTATTTTCATTTTTGCCTAATTACCTTTAACATGTATGTATATAATCTGCATTTCCATAAAAGAGAAAGCTTAGTCCTCAATCTTAAAGAATATAGCATCAGATCTAATTTTGTGCTTAGTTTTGTGTATGTAATCAATTTCCTAATTTATTTTGATTCCTAGTTACTATCTTTTGTTATAGGGCGAAATCAGTAATTGTTTCGTGACTTAGATTCTATTGTTGACTTATAAACAAATATACATCCTGTACTAATTATAAACATTTGGAAGAAGAACTACTAGGATACTTAAAGTATTTATTTGGCTCTATTCGAAAACATGTTAGCAAAGCCAGCCCTTAATTAATTCCAAAATAATTACCAGGTTTGTCAAAAGCATTGTTTGTATAACTATATCTGTTAATTTCATTATTTAAACAAATAATTCAGCCTAACCTTTGTGGTAGAAGAAACTGTTAAAAAGAAATAATTTTTTGATGGATTCAGTTATTTGAATGAGTTATGTTTTAACTGTAATTTCTGTAAATTAAACATCTAACAATGTGTAGTTTCAGTGCCTATTATTGTGAGGATATGTAAAGGCCTGATTTTTGGTCCTGAGACAGTCAGTCCATGGCCAATTTTCATATGGGAAGTCTGTATGAGTTAGAGTAACAATAATGCAATAACTTAACAGTGGAATTAGTGTATCACAAATAGGCTGTGTGTTCAGACAGTGCAGTCAGTGTCTGTTCAATTTATTTGAGAAATAGTGTCATGCGTATTTTATTTTTCTGAAAGAACTGTGAACTGTGTGGTTAGGTACTTATTGCTCATAGATGTTCAATAACAAACTATTGCCAGCAAACTATTGCCAGCAATCTATGAGGCTTAACCTTTACTAACAGTGAACTGGCCATATAAGTCAGTGTTGAACTTCCACCACCCATTTTTGAGTCATTTCATTTCATTTTTCATTTCATTTTATTATCTTCCTAGGAATTGTCACAACAAAGTTATCATACTAGTACAAGTACTACAGACATAATAATGGAATATCACTTTCAACGCATTTTTTAAAAGTACAAATTTAGACATATAAATTAAAATTTTTGGCAATAAATTTACACACAATCAAAGTACTCATCTACACCATAGAAAGTTTTGCTTAAAAGGTAATTTTTAAGCTCAGTCTTAAATTTTACTTCATCTATTATTGCCTTCATGTACACTGGCAGAGCATTGTAGAGTTTTATTCCAAAATAACTTACATGCTTTTGGGTTTGTGTTGTCCTTACCCTGTCTACATACAAATTCTTACGAGTTATAGTATTATAATTATGGCAGTCCTCATTTGTACGTAGATTTTTCATATGTGCTCTTGTACACAGAATGCTTTTAAAAATATACAGTGATGGTATTGTGAGTATTTGCAGTTCTTTGAAAAGGGGCCTACAATGAGTTCTTGGAGAGTTATGTGTTATGATTCGTATAGCTCTTTTCTGAAATTTGAAGATATCTGTTAAGCTTGATTTAGTTTTACCCCAGAACACTATGCCGTAAGACACGATGGACTGAAAGTAAGCAAAATACGCTAGTCTAGTACAGTCTGTGCTGCATACTCTAGATAATATCCTCAATGCAAAACATGCTGAATTGAGCCTGTGGGATAAGCACTTGAGATGCTCTTTCCAGCTTAAGTTTTGATCCATGTGCATGCCCAGAAACTTTGTGGATTGTACACTCTCTATCTTCTTATCCATTAGTTTTAACTGGAGGTCCATATCTTGAGTTGCTTTGCCATACTGTATATAATTTGTTTTACTTAGATTAAGTGTTAACTCATTAGCATTAAACCAATGTTGAATATATTTCAGGACTATATCAGTTGTGGTGGTTAATGATTTTTTATCATCACTTATAATTATGCTAGTGTCATCTGCGAACAACATTATTTTGGTAGAAATATTAGAATTTTTTATGTCATTTATATAAAGCAAGAATAATAAGGGACCAAGAACACTGCCCTGTGGGACACCTATTTCCAATTTCTTTGCATCTGAGACCCACTTGATTTTCTGATTTTTACGTTCTGCAATGATTTCTATCACCTGAGTTCTATCTTGAAAGTAAGATTCAAACCACTGCTTCACAACTCCCCTTACACCTACTGCCTGCATCTTGTTTAACAGAATTTTGTGATTTACTGTATCAAAAGCTTTAGATAAATCTAAGTTAATTCCCACTACACATTTTTTAGTGTCAAGGCTCCTGACAATCTCTTTGGTATAGGCATGGATAGCTGATTCTGTGCTGTGGCCCGAGTGAAAGCCACGTTGATTGCAGTTTAGAAGTTTGTGAGCATCTAAGTAATTTATGAGTCTGGTTTTCATTAATTTCTCTAGAATTTTTGGAAATGATTGGAGAAGGGATATTGGTCTATAATTTTCTACCTTGTATGTATCTCCTTTTTTAAACAGAGGTCTAACCTTAGAGATTTTCAACCTCTCAGGAAACACACCTTCGCTGAAAGACAAATTGGCAATATGTACCAGGGGCTTTATAATTTGTTGGGCAACTTTTTTTATTATTGACACAGGCACTTCATCCACACCTGCAGACATTTTTGATTTTAGACTCTTTATCACCTTTAATATTTCATTATCATTTGTGGGAGTTAACAACATACTACTGTCTACAGTATAACAATGCAGTATGTCAATACTGAGGACTATCAATGAAGAAGTAAAGCAGGTGAACATCATAGTCTGACAAACCCATAGCCCCTTTTGATGACAGACAAAGGAGCCCATTGTTCTGGAAGGTAGCATTTGTGAATCTTCGTTATGAAAATGGTGGGGACACAAACAAATGCACAGCACATCACAAATGAAAGAACACATTTATTTTTACATACATTCAGAATGTCTTTCACAATACATCATAACAAGAAGTTCACATCACTGATCACCCCTCCCCCACCACCGGTCCTTTATCCCATCCTCCATTAACATCTGATGAGTTTTCAACCTCAGGTTGTCAGTTGCCTTTGTCAGACAGTCAGTGACATTCCTCTCACTCGCTACTTATTACCAAAGCTCAGTTGTTGGCTCCCACATTATGTTGCATGAAGTAAATCTTTAGTTCCATATGCTTGGATTTTTCCAGAGCCTCACGATTTTCAGCAAATTTCTTTGCTCCTTGACTATCTATGAAAATTTTCATAGGAGGTGACCAAAAACAAACTTCACCAATCTCAATGAGAAAAGTGTTCATCCTCTTTGCTTCTCTTACAGATCCACTCATTACAAACTACATCTGCTTCAACAGTACTTAGTGGAACAGTTCACTATTTTCTGCTGCTCCTCCTTATAGCCACAGCCCCAAAAACTATTAAATGTCCCCTAAAGAATATGCAGTGATTTGGATCAGTCCCCTGGTCTGCCTTGGTATACATTTTGATTTTTGTATCAGCCTTGCAGAAAGTGAGCTCATCATTTATTGCACCTTGCTAATAACTTAGTGTATCCATGGTGACATGCCAATGCTCCTTACTCACAGCCTACCGAACTGGCTTATATGTCACTGAGTATGCTGAATCTGGCCTTGTACCCATTGTCAACTACAGAAGACTTCCAATTATGGTTCTGTGTTTTGATGCATCCTGTTTGCTGATCTTGTCTTTATCTGTTGGGCTTTGTAGCTATATATTTTTGACAGGTTTGCTATTTTCCATTTGGAATTTTTTAAAGATTTCTTTTGTATATTCTGTTTGGTCTAAAATCAGAGTTCCATCTTATAACTTGAATTGACTGTATGTGTTGTGCTACTCCAAGATCTCTTTCTTCAATTTCAGTACTTAATACATTTTTCATTTTCTTAATTTCTCTTTTCTCACCATACAACATTATATCATCCACATACACAGTTACTATGAGCTCACACTGTAGATCATTGTAAAAACATGGTATTCAGCTGATCATACATCCCTGTTTTGGACAGGAATATGTGGAGTGTCTCATTCCATCTTCTGTTGCTGATGCAACCCATAGAGGCACTTTTCAACTCTGCAGATCCAATCACCAGTACTAAATTCCTCTTGATTTGGTATGCCATTGAATTTTCTTTGTAGTTTGTCAGTGGCATCTGTGAAAGCAATGGGTGTTCCCATAAACTTTATCTTTTATTTCAGCCATCAAATGTTCTGCAATTACATCAAAATGATGGATTTCCCAATCTCATTCAACTGCTATTCCCTAAGTGCTCATATAGTTTTCATTCTTACAACTAGAGTGTAAGACTCGTCAAAATCAGTTTTAGGTCTGTGCTCATTGCCTAAAGCTATCACTTGTTCTCTATGTCTAGTAATTCTTCCACTTCCATCACATTTCTGTCTGAAAACTGATTTTGTTCATATTGTCTTTGTGGTTTTAGTACATGGTTCAAATGTCCAGGTTCAGTTTCACATCAGGTTTACCAATTCTTCTGATATTGCTTCTTGTCATTTGTTTATATCATCAGCTGATGTGGCTTCCTGCATGCTTTGTGGATTTTTTTCACTTGTTGTATTCTCCTTTTCAACTGTACACATCTTCTTCTTTTCATTTGTCCTTTAGTCTATCAACCATTTTGGTGGTTTGGCTTGTCATGCAGAATGAGAATGTTCTGTAGTTTTTGCTTATTGTGGCTCTTGTATTTCTCAGTTACTACCTATCGTCTGTTGTGGAGTAATCATTCTCTCCTCTCCAGTCTCCTTTTCTACGTCAATATATTTGGAAGCCATGCATGTTACCAAATCATTTTGTTCAATGTCAGGTTCTTCTCCTGTTTCCATAACATCTATCACTTTTGTAATACCTTTGTTCAATTTTGCTGGAAAGATAGTCTCATTTTATACAATATTGTTGTCAATTGTTATATTTGAATGCTGAAGATTAGAGGGGTAGATCACATAACTAATGAGGAGGTATTGAATAGAATTGGAGAGAAGAGAAATTTATGGCACAACTTGACTAGAAGAAGTGATTGGTTGGTAGGGCACAGTCTGAGGCATCAAGGAATCACCAATTTACTATTGGCGGGCAGCGTGGAGGGTAAAAATCGTAGAAGGAGACCAAGAGATGAATACACTAAACAGATTCAGAAGGATGTAGGTTGCAGTAGGTACTGGGAGATGAAGAAGCTTGCACAGGATAGAGTAGCATGGAGAGCTGCATCAAACCAGTCTCTGGACTGAAGACCACAATAACAACATATTTCCTGTTTCTTGATTCCACTGTGTATAAGCTTTCATGATCTCTGAATATCCAACCATTACATGAGGTTGTTTCTTTTGGTTAATATTTCCCCTATAAATTTTTCATTTTTCCCCTTGCATGACATCTGAATAATAGCAGATGATTAATATTTGTTTCTCATCCATTCTGTCATTTATAAGGACTTTCACCATTATCTGCTTTTGTTGGACATCTATTTCACAGGTAATTTGCCATTGTTATTGCTTCACTCCAGAAATTATGTGACATTCTGCTCTCCAAGCGCGTGCATCATACATTATTTGAAAAGATTTTGTTGAACTGTTCTGAAACATTGTTTTGATGAGGTGTGCTAGTGATGGTCAGCTGCCTCCAAATTCCTTCTGTTCACAGATGTTCTTTGAATTATTTACTCATATATTTGTTTCCAATGTAGCATTTCTATTCTTTTCTGTTGAGAATTTTCTGTATATGCTTTGAATGACTGAAACACTTCACTTTTCGCTTTTAGAAAATATGCTACTGCGTATCTTGGGCAGTCATCAATGAATGTGACAACATATTTCACTCCATCAAGCGACTGTGGCCCAGGTACACACATTAGAACACTGTGTAGCGAAAGTAGAAGTTCATTTGTCCTATTTTCAGTCTGTTTGGGGAAATATTTGGCTTTCATCTTTCCTTCAGTGCACACAATATACAACTGAATTATCCAATTATCTGATACTTTGAGTCTTTTTCTGGTTCATTTGACCAGTTTCTTAGCTTTATCAATGTATGGAGCCATAAATCCATTTCCCAACTCATGGTAAGATTTGCGTCATGGCTATGTACACATGTTAAATACTGGAGTTGTCTTCACTAAAGTATACAGATCGCCTTTCTCTGAAGCCTTCATGATTATTTCCCTGCTTTGTTTCATGATTATAGCTTCAACTTTCATTAATGATACTATCATACCTTCATCGGTCGCCTGAGGTACTGACTAGGGCTAATAGTTCCCACCTTGAAGTGGATGGAAATATCACAGATTATTAAAAGTAGTACTTTAATGGCATAAACTTAATATTTATTGTTAAATGCAGTGGGTTAATAAGAAGTATTAAATGTTTGTACCACATCTAAGAGCAGTAGAACTATATTAATTGATAAATTGTGCTATGAAGATGTAACAGAGTGCAAATGAGGGGATGGAGGTTAGAAGCTTGACTCAAGGTAGATCACAGGGTTGTTGCCATGTGTCCCTCCTTCATAATGAGTTCCATGCTAGGCCATGAAGGCCAAAGAATGTCTATTGGCTGTTGTACCATCATCTGCTTTGCAGCATCATGCAGATGCAATACAGAGGGGCATGATGTTAACACTCTGCTCTCTCAGCTGTTTTGCTGTCTTTCCAGAGCATGGAGCCGCTAATACTCAGCAAGTGACTCCTCAAATGGTAACATGAAGCTGATTACACCCTGAACAGTACTCTCACCAAGGAAAAATTCTTAGCAATACCAGGAATTGAATCTAGGTCCTCGGCAAGGCAGCTGCCAACACTAACCACTTAGCTATGGAGGTGAAAAATGAAGAGCGAACAGGCAGTTTCCCATTCTCTCCCACACTAAATTACAGAGAGCAACTACAGGGCATTTCACAAAGTTATACCGATTCTTCCGCAGCATCTTATGAGTTACGGGTGACACAGTTTGCAGGTTCTCCTGGGAGAGGGGGAATATTTTCCACTCAATACAGCTATGAACTGCTAGTAATACAAATATAAAGAAAGCATATAGATAGAATCTACATAAATCTCTGCACAATGTTCTACACAGCTACAGTGGAAATTAATTTTTAGTCATCCTGTATGGGAGTTGTAGCACTATTCTGGGAAGGGTGACTCTTTCCACTGTGAACTCTAAATGCTTTTCAGTTTACGGATAAACTATATCTCCCCAGTATATCCTGTCCAGCTCTCTTACGTAAGTAGACAAAATCATTTCACTGAGCTCCTGTTTATGTGGAGGAGTTATTTTCCAATTTATTAAGTGAGTAGTTATTTGAAGTTGTTTGGTGAGCTTTTATGTAAAATATGTTCCTATAAACCATGGCTAAATGGACTGGATTGGAAGATATAGCATCTTGGTACTGTCCTGTCGTTGACAACATATTGTAAAGCCATGCAGCTGTGTTGTAGTCAGTTGGTATTGAATTCATCATGAACCAGAAAGTTACTGCACATCTCTCATCTTTAATTGTGTTGCTGGTAGACTACATAAACCTCTTCAATTCAGAAGTTGCTGGCAACTGTAGAGCAGCCTGCAGAGAGTAGCGCCACTTACCTCACATCCACAATACATTACAAAATGGGTGTCAGCATGAACGATGGAATATGACTGATCTTGCTTAAATCTAGAACGGTAATCTGCTATAATGCATTTGTGGAATAGGCTATTTTCCTGTGTTAAAAATATGGTTTGGATTGCTGTTATTCTGAGTGATTATAACATTCAAATCACATTTGCAGTCAGTATTCTCACAAAATTTCTGTTATTTTCATGTAATGAAAGCTTAAAAATCATTAAATATCAAGATTTGGTCACGTGGTTGAAAATGCTCTTTTATTGGCTGAAGCTCTGGTGACGTCACAGACTAGGAGTAAGAAAGGCTATACATGTGTTACAGGAGTGTCAGCAGAAGTTACTAGGTTTAGCTACACATGTGTTACAGGAGTGTTAGCAGAAGTTACTAGGTTTTTATGTACTTTTTCTGCAAATAGTTTATATATTTAGTGATGTAAAACTCATTCAAAACTTTTAATTGACAATAGAAAGGAATTTTGTGAACACTGATACTGGACAGACAGGCAGCTCAGTGGTGTAACAGACTACACATTGAAACTTCCTGGCAGATTAAAACCGTGTGCCAGACCGAGACTCGAACTCGGGACCTTTGCCTTTCACGGACAAGTGCTCTACCAACTGAGCTACCCAAGCACGACTCACACCCCGTCCTCACAGCTTTACTTCTGCCAGTACCATGCCTCCTACCTTCCAAACTTTACAGAAGCTCTCCTGCGAACCTTGCAGAACTAGCACTCCTGAAAGAAAGGATATAGCGGAGACATGGCGTAGCCACAGCCTAGTTGATGTTTCCAGAATGAGATTTTCACTCTACAGCGGAGTGTGCGCTGATATGAAACTTCCTGGCAGATTAAAACTGTGTGCCGGACCGAGACTCGAACTCGGGACCTTTGCCTTTTGCGGGCAAGTGCTCTACCAACTGAGCTACCCAAGCTTGGGTAATTGTGATTTGATTTTAATTTAAAAGGAGTGTTAATTCATTTTACAAATAAGTTCAAATATGTTCGTATTCTGGATTCACATGAGTGACCTACGGATATCATCTTATTATATTCTACAGTCCACCACTCTACCAACTTGGGTAGCTCAGCTTGGGTAGCTCAGTTGGTAGAGCACTTGCCCGCGAAAGGCAAAGGTCCCGAGTTCGAGTCTCGGTCCGGCACACAGTTTTAATCTGCCAGGAAGTTTCATATCAGTGCACACTCTGCTGCAGAGTGAAAATCTCATTCTAGATTACACATTGGTTATGAATGAGAAGAACACAAGTTTGAATCCTGGAAGGGTCTTATTATTTTTAAAAGTTCTGCATGAAACAAGAAAATAGCATTAGCAAGTACTCCTTACAGCAGTTGTTTTGATGGTGGGCTGAATTATACAGTATATAGCTTCACATTAATCTTAATCTAAGAAATGGACAACTGAGAATTATTAGATTTACTTTGCGTACAAACAATTCCCCTTTTTGGAAAGCTTTCTAGTAGTGAAGATATCATTACACTCCCACAGTGCAATGAGGTGTAGGATGATGAGGACTTGTATGTGGAGAGATATAAAATATGTACAACATGCAGTTAGCATAAATATAATGCGTGTGCTGTTTGTGAGTGTTAACTAATGTCGGTATCTGAAGCAGACTTAACTTCATCTTACATAAGATAATGAAACTTCAAAAGCTTAAACAATAAGGATCCTAGTTGGACAATACGAAGATAAAAAACATTGTTTCTAACAAAAATGTGTGAACCCATTAACTAACAGCTATTGCAAATGTACAGCTATTGCAAATGTAAGTGCATGTAAATGCTAAGGAGATTACAATAATACTCTGTTTCTAATTCGTGAGGTAAGTTTTGTAATTGTGATTTGATTTTAATTTGAAAGGAGTGTCAATTCATTTTATAAATAAGTTTAAATATGTTCGTATTCTGGATTCACATGAGTGACCTACGGATATCGTCTTATTATATTCTACGGTCCACCACTCTACCAACTGAGTTATCAAATAAGGTGCAATGAAGTGGTTATAATGACAATTTTTACTAGGAGTTTAATTTTGTTGAATGACACTACCCTTCTTTGCAACAGAAGGAAAGCATTTCTCGGAAGTAAATTAATGTTAACTTTTGAGTACAAGACGTTTTTAATTAAGTAAGGTAACTTGGGCAATGACATGGTAGCATTTTCCCGGTACAGTGTAATCACTTTTTACACACCTTCTCATTCTTTGGGACACTCAAAAACAATTTTTCAATAGTTTTTATTGATGTATTTGTACACTATGGTACTACACACCTTTTGTAACCCATTTTTCAAAATTTAAATTCCAAAACAATAAATCGCTGTGAATTAACCTTATGACAGTAGGAGCCACAATCTAGCAAGTGACATCACAGGCATCACATGATTCGAATGGAGCATTTTAGTGGGCTTTCAAATTATTTGAATTTCATTTCCAATTTTATAAAATAATATTGAGATTCATGCATGTTACAAGCATAAAATGACATAATTAACCATTTAAGACAATTTGCAGAAAACAGTCAAATACCCTATTAACAAACTATGCCAAGTGATGAGTAGAACAAATCACATCAACTTGTTATCTAAATCACTTTATTCATTAGATGAGTATTGTACACATGTTAAGGCAGAAGAATAGTGACTGAGGAAAAAGCAAAGATATCCACTAGATATACCAGGATGTCACTTTCTGACTTCTCTCTGTTGTTGATGGTCACCACAGAGGCTCTTCCACCCACTCCCCTGATAGTGCAGAGCATGGTGGAGGTGGAAAGAGCGTGAAGCCGAAGATGAAGATCATGTCATCACAAGGTCAGCCACATTGAACTACTGTTGGTACGGGAGAAGCGGACGTTGCGAGCACATGTCAGTGACCAGAATGTCCTCGGACAGTGGCCACACAAATCAGTGACACTGTGGCATAATCCAAGACAAGATGGGATGCAGTGAATAGTGCAGCATGTGAACTGCAATTCAACTAACATGGCACCAATCTCTCATTCAAGCTCAATTTAGGAAATGCATGGGTTGTCATTTGCAGAGTGCTAGAAGGGAAGCTCAAGCAGTTGGTGTGGGGCACTTGTAGTAGCAGACAGCACCATCACTCGGACAGGCATTGGTGTGTGGTGCCACCAAAATGTACGGCTGGTGCTGAGTAAGATGTGAACTCACAACCTTTTGTTGTGTAGTAAAGATACTTGTCATAGCTGGGGTGGACCATGTCGTATATTGCTGTATATGGCACTGCAGATCCTGAATCAGTGAGTATGCAGTAGTTGGGGAGGGAGAAACTAGTGCATGGTCCACTGGTTCTTGAGCATTGTCCAGGTGAGGTGGCAAGGTTGGTTGGGCTGTCTGTATCCACAGGTCGCTGGGCATAAGTAAGCAATATGTTGGGAAGGACTGGTGACATCAGGGTGAGTAGCCATGGAGAGCAGCACCCTGTGTGGTTGTGCATGATCAAGGAATGCACAATATGGAGAGTGATGTGTGTGTGGAGCAAGAATACCATTTGGAAGTTGGGTATTACAATGCTCCTCACAGAGAAAGCCCATGTAAGGTGGCTTGGCATTTGCATTGGCAACATTGAGAGTATTGGACTGTGAAGAGGAATCAGCTCATTGTCAGTCTTGGGAACAACAAACAATGAGTGCACATCTACTGTCGGTGTGTCGGAACAAGGGGTGAGTGCGTTGGAACATGTGGTGACATTGAAATCCAACATGTGTCAGTCAAGTGTGACAGTATGGGACTGATGGCAATGTGCATCCGTTCAAGAGCATGAGCATGCAGTTCGACAGTGGTCATAGTTAGTGAGGGAAGTGAAGAATCAGTGCAGTATGAAGTGGAAAGGCAGGTGGAGAAGGGCCAAGTCAGGAGTTGGTTGCTCTCATTGCCAACAGTGCTGCAAGCATGGATGCCTGGTGTGAGACGCAATGTCAACAAGCTCCTCCCAAGTGAGTGTGGTAGTACGGAGGGCATGGCCACTCACCATGTTACTGTTTGTGTTGACAGTGCAAAGTTCTGGTTGCTGGGCAGCAGCCATGACGTCACTATCAGCAGCAATTGTGCTGAGCCAGGCAGAGTCAGTATAGGTGGGTGGCACACACAATAGGCATCACACACCTTCACATGTCAGTGTTTATGTTGGCTATGCAAAGGTCTGTTTGCTGGGCTGCAGCTGTGAGATCACTGTCAGTAGCATTCATGCAGGACTGGACAGACAAGGGTGTAGCATGGTGGCAGCACACAGAATACGTGAAGTCATAGTGGTTAGGGCATGCAATTGTGGTGAGCCCTGCGGCACACTTTTATGTTCCATTTTTAGAGCTGTTTCCTCTGAGTGTTGTACTGGAGCCTAACAATCCAGATGTGGAATGTTTTTTGAAAGCACTGGGTGCAGCATAGGAAATGGTGGGCAATCCACTGTGCACAGTAAGCAACACTGTGCAATAAACAAACTTCATAAAGACAAACTGTCTAGTGAATGATGTTTAGCATCACCACTGTGGTATGCAGGCAATGAACACTGATGGTGACGTGTACTGAATGTTTGGTGCATGATGCACAGTAATGTCAGGTCTCACAGCAACACCAGTACGAAGAGTGTCATTGTTTATTGTGCACTAACACTGCAGGAAAACAAAAAAATGGTTCAAATGGCTCTGAGCACTATGGGACTCAACTGCTGAGGTCATTAGTCCCCTAGAACTTAGAACTAGTTAAACCTAACTAACCTAAGGACATCACAAACATCCATGCCCGAGGCAGGATTCGAACCTGCGACCGTAGCGGTCTTGCGGTTCCAGACTGCAGCGCCTTTAACCGCACGGCCACTTCGGCCGGCGCAGGAAAACACAAAAGTTGAAATAGTAAACAGAAGAACACAATATTGCCCAGGTGCACTGTACATGCTGAGTACATAATTCAGGTCAAAGAATTTCATGGGAGGTATTGAAAGGCAAAACATAAAATCTGCAAAGGATTGGCAGCTCATGGCAGCGATTGAGGCAGTCCTTGAAAAAAACTGGTTGCACAGGTGTCAGCATTTCATGATCATCAGGGTCATCAATGTGGATTTCAGGTACTATGTTGGATGATGAGTAGAACAAATCCCAGAACTTATTATCTAAATAACTTTATTCGGTAGACGAATATTGTACACATGTTTTAAAAACATGCTGGAAGAACAGTGACTGAGGAAAAAGCAAAGATGTTCAAAGGATATACCTTGATAGAGCTTTCAAAGTTCTCTTTCGGTCGATGGTAGCTACACACTACTTGACTTTTGTCTGAAGTTCTATAAAAACTAGCTAACCTACTTCTGTTACATAGGTAGCCAATTTAAGCCTCTTCAGATTCTGAAAAGATATGAAACTGGGGTTGTGATGTTGTCAAGTATTGAAAGCTGTACAAGAAGTATTGACCACTGCAGACATACTGCACAGCAAAGTGGTATCACGGGGTGTCAGTGAGATGATAGGAAGAAGCCGTGTTTCCCATAGTTCCGTGGCACCACTACTGCACCTCTTCCTTGAAATAGCATTGCCAGAGGCCAGGAGGGCAGTTTTGTTTGAGGTCAGATCCTACCCACTTCCAGAAAGTTCCTGTCAGAGCAACTTCATTGTGCTGCCTACTCACCATGACACAGCTCGTGTCAGCTGTTGAGGAGTGAAGAGACTTCTGTCTCTTGTGAACTAAGCCCACATTCCAACGCTATCAGACCTGTGTCGACAAGTGTCTACAAACTTAGGTTTTCTAGTGACTATTGTGAAGCCACAATAAGGCCATTCTGAACTTGTATCAATTCACCACTCTGTAATTGTGACTCATTTTGTGAGTTCTGAACTGTAGTTTAGTAGCTACAGCCAAGCCTGGTGAGCAAAGATAAGTTTTGTTGTACATAATAAAGTATTACTTATTCAGAGTGACCTAATTAAGTGAATTATTACTAGCCACCTCAGTGTCTAAGAAGTCAGACACAACAGTGGTAATGCATTTGACACCTCCTCAAGGTGTGAAAACTGTTCCAGCCTCTGATAATGGGGACAATGAAATCAACATTGTCAAATACATATTGACAGCATGTTAAACTTTTGTCAGGCTCTTTAGTGTGGTAGACATTTGAAAGCTCCAGTTGTTGAGCTTTTTTACACAATAACTCATTTAACAACTGTAAATAGACACTCAAAAAACTGAAAATAACTCCACTATATGAACACAGGCTCAGTGAAGTTCTTTTGTGTATTCACACAAGAGAATGGGGCAGGAAATGCTGGGGAGGTTAGTCTGTCTGTAAACTGAAATGTGAGTGGAAGCTACCTTTCCCAGACGAATGCCACAGCTGACATACAAGATGACTAAGAATCAATTGTTCTTTATCATTGTTGAAGAGTGTGCAGAAATTTACATATAGATTCTGTCTGTATGTTTTTCTTGTGTCAGTATTATTGATAATTCATGTCTGTAATCCACATAGTATTAATGCACTTTGTGGAAAATAAAAACCCCCGGCCATGTCTGCACACTTCATCACCAGCGATTCTCAAGGCAAGCTGACCCTGTATCAATTCTGTAAACAAATATAAATTCTATACTAGCCTAATTATAAATATTTGGAAGATGAACTAATAGTATTCTTAAAGTATGTATTTGAATCCATTTGAAAACATGTTGGCAAAACTAGTCCTTCATTAATGCCAAAGTAATTAACAGTTTTGTCAAAAGTATTGTTTGCGTAACCATATTGGTTAATTTCACGATTTAAACAAATAATTTCGCATAAACCTCGTAGTAGAAGAAATTGCTAAAAAGAATCAATTTTTCAATGTATTCAGTGAATTTAATGAGTTAAGTTTTAATTGTAATTTCTGTAAATTAAACTTTAAACAATGTGTAGTTTCAGCACCTATTATTGTGATTATATATAAGGGCCCAATTTTTGGTCACGAGACAGTCAGTCAATGGCAGAGTTTTTGATGAATAACCTATGCTGGTTAGAACAACAACAATGCTTCAAATTAACTGTGGAATAAGTGTTAAATAACTAGGCCATGTGTAAAAACAGTGACAGTGTCTGCTCCGTATGTACCTGATTATTCTTCAAGAACTGTGAACTTTGTGGTTAGGTTTTACTGCTCATAGATGGTCAACAAGAAACTATTGTAGCAGTATGCAGAGTTTCGCCTGAAAACTATTAATGAGACTTATGGAAAGTTTCAACAATAGGGCACTGGTCATGTAACTGTATATTATTAGGGGGTTGTGAACAATAAAATTAAAGTACTGAAAAACATAACTGTGCACCTGTCAGTTACATCATTTAAAGTAGTCAGTGTCAGAATCCACAAACCCCATTTTTCAGCCAGTGTAGCAATCATTACATCGAAACTGAGGAAAACAAACGAAGAAATAATAGCAGGTAGAACCACCACAGTACTTTATTTTGTCTAATTTGGTAATTGCTAACCTAAGGCCAGTGTAGTAGAAGGCCTCACCATAATCCAACTGAGATCCCATCAACAATCAATCAGCACAGTCTGAGCATTACATCAGGATAAGCTCCCCACAAAGTAAGGGCCAATATTAGAACGTCAGTCATGAGATGTAAATTAGTTCCAGACACCATGCAGTCAAGTTCATTAATATTAAGGTTCTCCCAAATTAATCAGTGGACCAGGATGCTGCACACATGTTCAAGTAAGCACCACTTCTGTACATGTCATTAGCAAGGTGATATTGTTATCCCATTTTTTATATTAGCTAGTCATTAGGTATTTTGGTAGTATGGTCTAGACTATGGCAGGTATCCTCAAGTGACATGATTACTGAGCTATGTCATATATTACCTACATATTGAAACAGTTTAAAAGTTGATGATAGGGAAGTTTCAATCTCAGCTGCACAAATGGTATATAATGTTGGGCTGAGGGCTTAATTTATAATATTGTATTTACTTCTAGCTGGTTTATGAATAGGTCTGCTACCTAGAAACTAATGTAGGTAGTAACTTCTTATTGTATTAGCAAGTATTTCTGTATAATTTAATCTGATAACTGTTTGAAAGGCATAATCTTCATCTGCCCATAGAGTGAGAGCTTGTTATATTCTGCATGGGTCCATTTTCTCACTGCTCAACCAAATGTACACCTAGCAAGTGTGAAACAGCCCTTGGATAACGTTGATGAAGGATCTGGTATTCTAATACACTGACTCTTATGTATTAGTACAGGGACTTTGTGCATGATGTAACTGGATATATAAAAAATCTACTCGCCAAGTGGTGGCAGGAAGACATACAAATAAAAAAGATTTTACTTATGCAAGCTTTCGGAGTTAGTAGCTCCATCTTGTGGGGGTTGATGGGGAAGGAAGAAGGTTGAAGGGAAAGGAACTGGAGAGGTTTAGAAAAAGGGTTACAGTTCAGTCACCCAGAACCCCAGGTCAGGGGAGACTTACTGGACTGGTTAAGAAGGGAAGACCCTCTCATCCTGTCTGGTAAGTCTCCCTTACTTGGAGTTCTGGGTTACTTTTCTGAACTTCAATGCTTTTCCTAAACCTCTCCAGTTCCTTCCCTTCAACCATCTTGCTTACCCTTCAACCTTTCTGTGGAAGAAAGGGCCACTGGCTCTGAAAGCTTGCATAAGTAGAACCTTCTATTATATGTGTGTTCTCCAGCTATTATCTATCCAATTACATCATATTGTCAAAAACTGATTATTTTTGGACTTTATATACAGTCATATGCAGTTGAGCTATCAATGCAGACTGTGATGAAGAAGCTGCACCAAAACATCACTCTTGATTGTCATGTGTTTCCCCTCTCTTTCTGAAGCACTTTTTAGAGTTAGACAGCAAGTAAAGGTATTCTGCCCATCATTCCAATCATGTTTTAAGAATCTATTGAGAGCTGTTCTATTCTTTACAGGTAGAGTATGTTTCAATTGAAGTGGTTGGCGATAGAAAGTGCTAACCCTCAATTAGCAAGGGTAGGTCTCATCATGACATTTGTTGTATTTTCAAATGCACTACATGGTTGTTACAAAAAGTTCGATTTGCACAACTATAAATACCTGTCTACTAAAGAAATTGTTTCATCCTATTATAATTATTCTATTTTCTTTTAACATAACCTGCATATAAAATGCAGTAACTAAAAAAAATTAACTCTCTTGAGTTAGCACTTTCTCCTACCAAGCTCCGTCGGTTTCACTAAGGCAATGACAATATGGAGGAACAGACCTCCATTATACGTAGAAAACTCACACACATTCACACAAGCACAATTCACACACACACGACCACTATCTCCAAGTGCTAAGGTCCAGTGGTGACTGCGTCTGAGATAAGCAGCAGTCTTTGCTGGCGTGGGTCATAGAATGCAGAAAATACCTGGGGCAGGGAGGGGGAAGGATAGCAGAGTAAAGAAGGGGGAAGATGGTAAAGCTACATGTTGGAATATGCAGTTACTGCAGTTACATGGCGAGGATAGGATAGGACTGCTAGATGCAGCTTCATGAGGCTGTGCTGAGGTTGGGGAGGGGGGAGGGTCACAGTCAAGGGAGAGGGAGAAAGGGAAGTAAAGAAGCAGAAAGGACTACAGAAGTGGGATAGAAGGTGTGTGAGTAGTCGAGTCAGAGTAGGGAAGAGATAGGGAGGTGGAGGACAAGGCCTAGCTAGGGCTGAGGTCAGGAGGGTTACGGAAATTGAGGATATGTTGCAGGAAAAGTTCCCACCTGTGCAGTTCAGAAAACTTAGTGTTGAAAGAAGGAATCCATGTGGCACAGATGTGAAGCAGCTGTTAAAATCAAACACATCATGTTGGCCAGCATGCTCTGCAACTGAGTGGTCCAGCTGTCTCTTGGCCACAGTTTGGTGGTGGCCATTTGTGCAGACAGACAGCTCGTTAGTTGTCATCACCGTATAGAATGCTGCACAGTGGTTGCATTAACTTGGTAGCTTACACACCTGCTTTCACAGGTGGCCCTGCCTTTGATGGGGTAGGAGGTACCTGTGATAGAACTGGAGCAATTGGTAGAGGCAGGATGTATGAGACAAGTCTTGCATCTAGGCCTATTGCAAGGATACGAGTGATGAGGCAAAGGGTTCAGAGCACGGATGTAGTAGGGAAGGACAACAACATTGTGTAGGTTGGGTGTGCAGCAGAATATCAGTGTGGGAGGGATGGGGAGGATATGTCTCAGTTCAGGACACAATGAGAGGTAGTGAAATGTATATTTACCAGGGCTATCCAGAAAGCAACAGACATTTTTATCTATCACAGTTGTGGGCAAGGCTGCAGCTGCCATCTTGGTGCCATAACGTTCCTATACTCAGCATGCATCCAGCAGTGATAGGGTGTGGTCTGTGTCTCTGCTACTTTGCTTTCTGAGGCATGCTAAAATGTGTGCTGCAATAGAAAACCCCACCACATGTGAGGTGCATTCTGTGATTAGGTTTACGTCGACAGAAAACTTCAAATCAGTTGAAATTTATCATTAAGTTTGTTATGTGTACAGAAAAGGAATAATGAGTGAAAGCTGGGTGAGGCAATGGTGCAATGATTTTAAAAATGGCCATACCGGTGTTCATGATGAGGACTGCAGTGGTAGGCCTAGCGTTGTGACTGACAAACTGGTGATGAAAATCAATGACAAAATTTGTGAAAATCATTGTCTCATGATAACAGAACTTTCACAACATTTTCCCCAAATTTCATGAAGTGTGGCAAAGAAACTTGGTTACCACAAATTTTGCCCTAGGAGGGTTCCCAAAATCCTAATGGAAGATCATAAAAAACAGAGATACCTCAACACTAACCTTCCTCAAAGATTACAAGAAAAAATGTAACAAAGTTATCACTCATATCATAACTGGGGATGAGATTTGAGTGAAGAATGTCAGTTGGGAAACAAACAGGCAGTTGATGGAATGGGAACACCCAAATTCTCCCAAGAAACCAAGGAAATGTTTGCAAATGCTGTCAGTAAGAAAGATCATGGATACTGTGATTTGGGACTATAAGGGAGTGATTCTCACTGGTTCCCTTGAACATGGCACAACAATTAGCCCAGAGAGGTATTGTCATACATTTGACATAGTTAAGCACCAGAGAAAACTTGGCACAAAAGTTTTGTTTTTTCACAGCAGTGCACATCCACACATGGCCAATTATACCCAAAAGCCCCTATGGGATTTTCATGGTAGGTGTTTGTCATCCATCCTACAACTAGGATTTGGCTCTTAGTAAATACCACCTCTTCTCAGCTATAAAGATATGGCCTGCTACACACTTTGATACCGATGCCAAACTGCAAGCCGGTAGTAACCAGTGGTTGCAATTGCAAGTTACTACACAGACAGTAACAAAAAACTTGTACCATGGTATGATAAGTGCCTCAGTTTGAATAGCAACCATGTAGAAAAATAGCTTAAGAGTGAACCTTTAAAATGAATATAATAAAATTTGGTTTTTCCTTATTGTTAATTTTTCATTTCAAAACATCCGTTACTTTCTGGATAGTCCTTGTGCATGTTTTGTGTCCTCTATTATGGATCATTCCCTCTTTCTTCTGCACCTGTATGGAAAAGTTCCCCTATCCCTAGCTAGAACACAGTCCTACTGCAGTATCCACCAGAAAGATCACGGGAGGTGCACATCAGCACGGCGTGTCACGGACAGTAGTTGCCGCAAGTAAAGTCCCGTCCACCAGAGGGCACGCGAGAATTCGGCCGCGCCCTCTGCCGGCGGAACAACAACAACTCAGGCAGCAAGGGCCGTGCCCAGTCAGTTTCACGTCAGGCATGCCTAGCAGACAGTTCCTGGTCTACACTATGTGAAGTGCGACAGACAATGTGAATCGTGTTAATACACCCACATACTGTTCCCACTTTATTGCCTGACTGACTGAATCCCCCCAGAGAATCCCCCATAATGAAAGCCTTGGATCATGGCAGTCAGGTAAATGCAGTATTTTTTGATTTCTGAAAAGCATTTGACTCAGTACCACACCTACACTTATTGTCAAAAGTATGATCATATGGTGTATCAAGTGAAATTTGTGATTGGACTGAGGATTTTTTGGTAGGGAGGACATAGCATGTTATTTACAATGGAGAGTCATTGTCAGATGTAGAAGGAACTTCAGGTGTGCTCCAAGTAAGTGTTTCGGGATTCTCACTGTTCATGTTGTACGTTAATGACCTTTTAGACAGTATTAATAATAACCTCAGACTTCTTGGAGTTATTTGTAAGGAAGTACTGTCTGAAAGAAGCTGCGTAAATATTCAGTCAGATCTTGATAAGATTCCGAAGCAGGGCAAAGATTGGCAACTTGGTTTAAATGTTCAGAAATGTAAAATTGTGGACTTAAAAAAAATAGTATTCTATGACTATAATATTAATGAATCATATCTGGAATCAGCCAACTCTCATGAAGAAACCCCAAAAATGGTACAGTGGGGTAAGCCATCTGCCATGCACTTCACAGTGCCCAGAATGAAATTTTCACTCTGCAGCAAAGTGTGCACTGATATGAAATTTCCTGGCAGATTAAAACTGTGTGCCAGACCAAGACTCAAACTCGGGACTTTTGCAAAGGTTCTAAGTTTGAGTTTCAGCACGGTACACAGTTTTAATCTGCCAGGAGGTTTCACTTCAAAGTCGTTTGCAGAGTATAGATGCAGAGGTAGAATGGCCTGCCTGTCAAATTACTCACCTCCAATTGTATCTCCCCCTTTCACAATGAGCTCATTCTGTTCAAATTTCATCAATACCTAGCCCTCACCAATCTATTCCTAAAAAACCATAATCGTGCCCTAACCTGTTTACACAGCCCTTCCCAATCTGTAAAATCCTCCTGCTCTACAATCACCAGTTCCTACATCCCATCTCCCAGGTTGATACCCTTGCCCTGCAGGAACTACAGCAGCATGCACAATGCCACCTCAAAAAACTTTGCAATCTATTCGCATCATAAGCCCACCTTGGATTACCACTAACCACCACAACTACAAGAACCTCCATCAAACCTCTCCTGCACTCTCACAGTCATAATACTCTGTCTTGTAGGTATACTACCTTTACCACATCCTCAGAAACTTCCTCCCATCACTCTGCAGAATCCAGAGTCTAGATAGACCAGCAACACAAAAGCCTCACACCAACAGAAGTATTAGTCCTTTCCAAAGGAAATTCAATCATGCTAGTCACTACAGTGGAAACACTTTTTTGGCACTAACCCTGCCAATCAGACTCAATCAAAAACCAATATGAAACATGATTGACTCAGTTTATTCTTCCATCTAGCCATGATCCATCTCCACTGACCCAAAATCATTCCCTTTTAACTTTTCAGAATTTCCTAACCTAGAACCTTATCTAACCATAATGCTTGAAATCCCTCAGCATGGAAATCAGCCTCACATCCACTGTAAGAATGACAATCCACCACTTAAAAACTCATCCTGGTCTTATAAACCAATCTGCCAACAAAGTCTCCACCGCTGTGGTTTTGAACTGCAGGGAATACCTGGTGAAGGGACTCCACAGGTTGTCAGATTTGTCCACCTACAAGCCCTGCCACAGTGACCCCACTCTATAAATACAGCAGGATCTCCAGCCTCTCCTCAAATCCATATGTCTATACCAAAACCTCTCCCCAGAGTTGATCTCTCTCCATGACCCCACCACTCCCATCTTCTACATTCTTCATAACATACATAGATCTAACTGCCCAGGATGCCTCATTATAGCTTGTTACTGCACCCTACTGAGAGAACTTCTGTCCTTGTAAGCCAATACCTTCAGCTACTACCTGTAGCCTTTTGTCCTTTATCCAAGACAACAACCATTTTCTCTGCCAACTCTCCACAGTTTCTATTCCTTTGCCACCTGGCATGTTGCTCATCATTGTTGATGTCACTTCCTTCTACACTAACATCCCCAGTGCCCATGGCCTTGTTGCTATTGAAAACTACCTTTTCCCACACCCAACTGACTCCAAACCTATAACTTCCTTTTGGACACCATGAGCCAACTATATACTCACTCACAATTACTTCTCCTTTGAAGGCACCATCTGCAAACAAGTCTAGGCTCAGCAACGGTCTCCCGCATGTCACCATTCTACAGTGAGCTATCATGGACCATCTTTGGAAATTATTCCTAACCATCCAGAATCCCAAATCCATCACGTGGTTCAGATTCACAGATGACATCCTTATTCTCTGGACTGAGGGTGAGGACACCCTATCCACAACCCATCACAATCTCAACATCTTAACCCCATTAGCTTCACTTGTCCTCCTCAGCCCAACAAGCTGCTTTCCTTGATGTTGAGCTCCAACTCAAGGATTGTTACATCAGTACCTCTGTTAACATCAAGCCTACCAACCAACAGTATCTCCACATTGATAGCTGCAACCCATTCCACAGGAAGAACTTCCTTCCATACAGCACAGCCACCTGTGTTCATCACATCTGTACTTGCAACGGTACTTTTGCATTCTCGTCAATACGGTATCAGAACGTTTAAGTTCTACCACTGTAAAGACGGAAGATCCGCGATTCGGAATGTCAGAACTGTGGAGTAAGTAGCGGCAGGAACACCACCACAAAATTATGCAGCACTAACACTCCAAACCATCGACTCTTGGAGAGAGATTTTAACTGTGTTCAACCTAATGGTAAAGTACCGAACCATTTTTCTCCAAATCATACAGTTTGTGGGAAAAGCAGTGAGAATAATTGCTTTTGAAAACCTTTTATCAGACAAAGCCTGTTATAACAATAAATTGTTTTGCTTAATAAAACGGCCACCAGCCCAAATCGAGCACAGTGTCTACACAAAAAGATGAAGTCAATTTTCGACACTGAAAAATAACTACTTTCACTTACTATGTAGTTTAAACACAACCACTTAATTTCCATTTACTACAGTCACGTGGCAGTAAGTACTATTAATCCCACTTTCTGTTACTTATGGAATTTATCACTATACTTCAGTAATTGTTTAAAGAAGAAACACACATGTTTCAACAAGGATGCAAAAAAATATTAAAGTTATAGCTATCATTCATATGACCAAAACTATTATTTAACACGACTAAATTTCATTTCTTTAGAACTGTTATTTGTTAATGTTTTACGAACACCAATATTTGTCTGGCTTTCTTTGACATGGAGAAGCAACACAAACAATTACTGTTAAGATTATTGCAGTTAAACAATTATGTTACTTTACTTTAAGAAATGCTATTGAAAACTTATCCTCATGGTCACGCAAAGTGGTGGCCCTTAAACTGATACATGCAAACTTTAGTATTTAATAATGATTTTCAGAATTTACTACCAAAACAGTACTATTGCCAGTAGTTTACTATTATTCAAGCTTCAATAAACATCAGGGTACTCGGAATAAAATCGTTTAGGTAAGGACTCTACTAAGGTAAATGAAATAGGAAAATTACGGTTAAACACAAAGGTACATTTAACACTTATATTCCACTGATTGAAGATGGATGGTTCATACTGTGATACACTTCTAAATAAAGTACTTTGCCTGTTACTGATGTCGAAGGTGGGGTGAGGCAGTGCTGCGTAGTAACATTGTGCAGGTATGGCTCTTGATGTACATAGCTCTATCTTCCTCTTGGTGGCGACGATAAAGTTGCAAATTTCTGAGATATTAATTTATTGCCGTACTGCGCCAATCACGTAGAACACGTCCGAGGCCAAAACCCAGTCTTGCAGGTAAATTCGGGGCCTCTAGTGCTTGACCACCGTAATGTATGTTCACCACTTGCAGGGCAGCTACTGACTGTGTGAGCCACTTGCGCACCAAATCTCACTCGCACACCTCACCACCTTTTCCTTTCCACCACAGAATGGATTTCCGTTCTACCTATGATCCCTACACCTTTTCAATTTACACTTCTGCTTACAAAAAACCTAAGTATGAACCATCTACAATTGCATGACAGCATATACATACAAAATTGACATAATTACTTGAAATATTACATAATTATTTACAAAATATGTTTTAATATATTTCTTCCACCTATGTCAAAGAGGTTATTTTAAACAGATAAACTGCACTTAACAAAAGCTTACTCTCATTATAGTATTTGCTTAACTTTTCAAAATTATTACGGAACAAAAAATTTTAAAATATACAGATTAATGGCAGTATTGTATTTACAATAGCATTACATACTGACAAGCAACCTTTTCCAAATATGCCATGTGTGTCACTAAAGCCTTCACAGACTTAAATTGTCCCTGTCCAGAAACAAATTTCTCATATCTTCTCTCCCCAGTCACCTACCATCCCCCACATACCCACTGTCTAGCCACACGGGAGCACTCCTCAAGTGACCCAGTATCACCAGGACAGAACAGCTAAATCATATACTCCATTAGGGAGAATTATCTCTCATTGTGCCCTGAAGTGAAACATATTTTACTACTGTTGCTGAATTCGGACATCACTAACGAGATGGACGCCCCATTTCAGATTCAGAGTTGAATGTTTCCAAGGCTACACTTTGGGCAGAGTGGACACTGTATTGAGTTGGAAAGACCATCTGGCAGAGTAGGCAATGAGGAAAGTGAGTGTGTTCCTCAGTGTTTATGTATCTGAAGCTTTCTGGTCACTGACATTACTATTTACAGACATTAATACATTTGTCTTGGTCATTCCTCTTGGTTTACCGTTTGGGTTTTGTTTGTAAGTTCGTATGCTGTTGATTCTACACCTAAGATCTAGAGTCCTCTCAGTTTTGTCCTTTCAGATTGGTGTTCAGCTTGCCCTCATCCAGTCAGGTCTTTCTGGGTGCTTACCATTTTTTCTGAAACCACGTAGTGGCATTCCCCAGCTGGATAGAGCATTACTAAAAGTGGCAATGAGGTGACTCCCTCATGTGAAATAGCTTTTAATGATGGAACAGACGTGAGAGCAACAACAACTACAGAAGGAGCAGATGCAGGAGCTGATCAAGCAGAATGTAGAGCTGATCCAAACTTTGGATATGCAGCCTTCCAGTTGAGCACCTGTGGGGCAACCTTCGCCTCCACCCCCGTCATTCGCTGCGTTTGATGACACTGTACAGAAGTGGGAAAACTACCTGCATAGATTTATGCTGTATTACAAGGTAAGTAACATATCAGATCCCACAGCCCACAGTGCTCTGTTACTTAACAGTAGCAGCAGTCTTTATGATATTGTGTAGATGCTGTATCTGCTCACGGAATCTGTGGCATTAGAATTTACTGAACTGTGCTGTCTTTTGAGTGAGCATTTCTGTCATCAAACTCGTTACAGTTTAACCAGCAGTGCCACAAATGGAGGTCTAATATAGAGCTAAGAATCATCAGGCCCCGAATTAAGCGCACATGTAAATCGTACATTTGAGGTGTCAGCAGCAGCTCAAAATGTGCTTTCAAATGGTTGGGAAAAAGCTCAGCTCTCCACTCTATGCCACATGAATGATACTCAGAGAGTCCTGTGCCAGGAAACACTTCTTGCTTCCAAGTAGATTTAGTGGACTTAGTAAACAGATGCAATCTAACTGAGTATCTCAATGTAGATCATGTTCTTTAGTCAACAAGAAAAATTCCCCTGACCTCTGGATCCCCCCCTCACATTTAGCAGCAGTGTATCTGAGCAGGAAAACAGCAGTGTCAGCTGATGTGCTGATGTTTGCCAGTACACTGTGGGCAGCAGAATCTGACCAAGCATTGGTGTTCACATTAACTCCAGACTCAGCAGCACCTGGACAAGTGCCTAATGAACTTCTGATTGAGTGGGATATCAATGGTATTATGGCTCAGTAACTAAATGATTAATGATAAACTATTAAACCTATCAGTGTTGTGGTGCCTCTTGTCTCCAGCCACTCCACAGGCAGGCTATTTCATATATGTGACTAAAGATCCCATTGTGAAAGCAAATGTCTGTATGGGCAAGGAAAGTAGAATGGCAGATCATAAGTTGCCCATCACCAGTAAATATTTTTGGTTTAGATGCATTCACCACATTTGGCTACCAAGTATTGGACGAGGAGAACCTTGTATCCAGCTCAGTTCCATTCCAGGATTTAAAATTGATATTAGAGAATTATAAGCGATTGTTCTGAGCAATCTTGGGTCAGTCCAAAGAGTTTGAAGCATATATTTCACTCAAGCAGTCTGTTGTGTCTCAATTTTGTCAGGCATGGCCAGTTCCGTTCACAAGGCATGATGTAGGGAAGGCTGAATTAGACAGAATACATGAACTGGGAGCCATTGTGCCAATCTTGGCTAGTTAATGGGTGACTCCCATGGTCATCATGAAAAAAGCGTAAGGGTCCATCAGAATTAGTGGTGATTTTAAGGTGACTGTTAATGGGCAAGGTCAGACTGACGTTTACCCATTCCCTTGGCCAGAGGATATTTTAGAAGGGAGGTAGTATTTTTTTTTGAGATTGGTTTGAAGGATGCACACTTGCAGTTACCTCTAAACGCAGACATGCAGAAAATTCTGGTACTAAATATGCCTTTTGGCACATATCAGTACAGATGTTTACCTTTTGGGGTCACCTTTTCTAAAGGTACGCAGAGCAACTAACTTGTGGCATCACAAAGTGCATAAACTATTTGGATGACATCTGGGTGATGAGTGCTAAAGAGCACACGCAAAAGTTACAAATACTATTTTAGCAGCTGCTGTAGAACAGGTTCCATTGTAATCTAGACAAATGCAAAGTTTTTTGTGCCCTCTGTGCAGTATGTGGGGCATACAGTAAGCATAAAAAAGATCGAGTTAGTGATGCAATCAAGAAGTTCTGACCCCAAAGTTATTGCAATCTTTACTGGGGAAAGTGAGCTGCTACTCAAAATTCATTCCCCAGACAGTTCACCTCACACATCCATCTCTCAAGTGTCACAAAGCATTCTTGCAGTTGAAAACACACCTGAGATTAGTTCCATGCTTAGGAATGTTCATACCAGGCAAGCTCCTGATCCCTGCAACTGACACATGACAGTATGGGACTGGTGCCATTCTCTTGCATAAGAAGGATGACGGTGCAGGGCGACCAACTGCTTTTGCACATTGCAGGCAAAACAAAATCATTTAAAAATTGAGAAGGAGACATTGGCCACTGGGCATGGCATTAAAAAAAATCCCATGTTTTCCTGTGTAGGAACAAATTCCAATTAGTTACAGACCACAAACCACTAATTTGTCTTTTTGATCCATATGCTCACCTTCCAAAAGCGTTTGCAAGATCGGGCTCTTTTCTTCAGGAAATGCCACTATGATTCATTTTAACCCACTGCTCAGCATGCAAATGCTAATGCATTATCATGTCTCCCCATTGGCCCTGATGTCAAGTTTGACTGTCTGGAAGCAGGGTGTTTTGCCCTAGACGAGACAACGTGCCACACCTTGCAAGCTTTCCTGATCCTTACCCACGAAGTAGCAGTGTCTGCCAGCCAGGACCCCCTCCTGCATAGAATCATGCCAGCTGTGCAGAGTGGTTGGTCAGAGTGTCTTCTGAAAGCATCAGACCTGGCATTGGAGTTTATCGCGTTTCACGTGTAGTCGACGAATAAAGCAAGCAGGGAGCTAAACGTACCACAGCCAACGGTTTGGAAAATCTTACGGAAAAGGCTAAAGCAGAAGCATTTCTTAAACAGGAGATTGGAAAACCGATGGATCGGTCGTGGTGGAGATCATGATCAACAATTCATGTCATGGCCTCCACACTCTCCCGACTTAACCCCATGCGATTTCTTTCTGTGGGGTTATGTGAAAGATTCAGTGTTTAAACCTATTATTCTGCTATGAAACACGGGCTGACTGTGGTTCAGACAGAAGTACTACAGTCTTCAGAGTATGCTGAATGTTGCATTGTTTTCATCTCTGTTCCATGTCCACATCCTTAAGCTGCTACATACAACTGACTGGACGACGTTGAGGATGAAAGCTCTAGCTGCACAACACATTTACTGTCTAGGGACAGAGGGTGCAGTCAAGCATGCAGCGCATGAGTGTCAGGCAAAAAGCTTCGGCCTCTAGACCTGGCCTGAGCTCACTTGGAACATTGTGCACATTGACTTTGCCTGCCCTTTTAAGGGCACAATCTGGTTGTTGTTGGTGGACATGCTCTCTAATTTTCCACATGCCTCTTCTAAAACAGCATACACTATGATCTATGATCAGAGTGCTTGTTACCATTATCAACATACAAGGAATCTTCCACACACACATTATTATTTTTATATATATATATATATATATATATATATATATATATATATATATATATATATATATATATATATATATATATATATATATATATATATATATATATATATATATATATATATATATATATATAAAAAAAACAACAAAGATGATGTGACTTACCGAACGAAAGCGCTGGCAGGTCGATAGACACACAAACAAACACAAACATACACACAAAATTCTAGCTTTCGCAACAAACGGTTGCTTCGTCAGGAAAGAGGGAAGGAGAGGGAAAGACGAAAGGAAGTGTGTTTTAAGGGAGAGGGTAAGGAGTCATTCCAATCCCGGGAGCGGAAAGACTTACCTTAGGGGGAAAAAAGGACGGATATACACTCGCACACACACACATATCCATCCACACATATACAGACACAAGCAGACATATTTAAAGACAAAGAGTTTGGGCAGAGATCTCTGTAAATGCCTTTACAAATGTCTGCTTGTGTCTGTGTATGTGCGGATGGATATGTGTGTGTGTGCGAGTGTATACCTGTCCTTTTTTCCCCCTAAGGTAAGTCTTTCCGCTCCCGGGACTGGAATGACTCCTTACCCTCTCCCTTAAAACCCACATCCTTTCGTCTTTCCCTCTCCTTCCCTCTTTCCTGACGAAGCAACCATTGGTTGCGAAAGCTAGAATTTTGTGTGTATGTATGTGTTTGTTTGTGTTTCTATCGACCTGCCAGCGCTTTCGTATGGTAAGTCACATCATCTTTGTTTATATATATATATATATATACAGGGCTATTACAAATGATTGAAGCGGTTTCATAAATTCACTGTAGCTCCATTCATTGACATATGGTCACGACACACTACAGATACGTAGAAAAACTCATAAAGTTTTGTTCGGCTGAAGCCGCACTTCAGGTTTCTGCCGCCAGAGCGCTCGAGAGCGCAGTGAGACAAAATGGCGACAGGAGACGAGAAAGCGTATGTCGTGCTTGAAATGCATCCACATCAGTCAGTCATAACAGTGCAACGACACTTCAGCACGAAGTTCAACGAAGATCCACCAACTGCTAACTCCATTCGGCGATGGTATGCGCAGTTTAAAGCTTCTGGATGCCTCTGTAAGGGGAAATCAACGGGTCGGCCTGCAGTGAGAGAAGAAACGGTTGAACGCGTGCGGGCAAGTTTCACGCGTAGCCCGCGGAAGTCGACGAATAAAGCAAGCAGGGAGCTAAACGTACCACAGCCGACGGTTTGGAAAATCTTACGGAAAAGGCTAAAGCAGAAGCATTTCTTAAACAGGAGATTGGAAAACCGATGGATCGGTCGTGGTGGAGATCATGATCAACAATTCATGTCATGGCCTCCACACTCTCCCGACTTAACCCCATGCGATTTCTTTCTGTGGGGTTATGTGAAAGATTCAGTGTTTAAACCTCCTCTACCAAGAAACGTTCCAAAACTGCGAGCTCGCATCAACGATGCTTTCGAACTCATTGATGGGGACATGCTGCACCAAGTGTGGGAGGAACTTGATTATCGGCTTGATGTCTGCCGAACCACTAAAGGGGCACATATCGAACATTTGTGAATGCCTAAAAAAACTTTTTGTTTTCACTCTGCAGCGGAGTGTGCGCTGATATGAAACGTCCTGGCAGATTAAAACTGTGTGCCCAACCGAGACTCGAACTCGGGACCTTTGCCTATCGCAGGCACGAGGTACTGGCAGAAGTAAAGCTGTGAGGACCGGGCGTGAGTCGTGCTTCAGTAGCTCAGTTGGTAGAGCACTTGCCCACGAAAGGCAAAGGTCCCGAGTTCGAGTCTCGGTCAGGCACACAGTTTTAATCTGCCAGGAAGTTTCATTTCAGTGCACACTCCGCTGCAGAGTGAAAATCTCATTCTGGAAACAGCCCCCAGGCTGTGGCTAAGCCATGTCTCCGCAGTATCCTTTCTTTCAGGAGTGCTAGTTCTGCAAGGTTCACAGGAGTGCTTCTGTAAAGTTTGGAAGGTAGGAGACGAGGTACTGGCAGAAGTAAAGCTGTGAGGACTGGGCGTGAGTCGTGGTTCGGTAGCTCAGTTGGTAGAGCACTTGCCCGTGAAAGGCAAAGGTCCTGCGTTCGAGTCTCGGTCGGGCACACAGTTTTAATCTGCCAGGAAGTTTCATATCAGCGCACACTCCGCTGCAGAGTGAAAATCTCATTCTGGAAACATCCCCCAGGCTGTGGCTAAGCCATGTCTCCGCAGTATCCTTTCTTTCAGGAGTGCTAGTTCTGCAAGGTTCGCAGGAGAGCTTCTGTAATGCTTGGAAGGTAGGAGACGAGTTGCTGGCAGAAGTAAAGCTGTGAGGACTGGGCGTGATTCGTGCTTCGGTAGCTCAGTTGGTAGAGCACTTGCCCTGCGAAAGGCAAAGGTCCCGAGTTCGAGTCTCGGTCGGGCACACAGTTTTAATCTGCCAGGAAGTTTCATTTCAGATCATAGACTTTTTTTTTTCTTTTTTTTCTCCAGACATTCTGCCAACACAGTAGCATATAGCACCTGACCATTCCCCTTTGCAAGAACAGAAATGACACGGGATCTAGCAATACCCCCACAACATTGCCTGAGATCTAACCAAGAGACCAATGAAAAGTGAGGACTGGAAGGCCATGCTAAAAGCACTGTTTCAGCTGTACACATGTTTAAATTTGTAAACTGAGTAATGTATTCTGTATTCTCGCTTTGTTTTTAGCTTGTCTGAAGCTTACAGCAAATTCAGTTTAAGCTGTACTCTAAGGTTCCTTCCTTACCACTCTCTATAAAATCATAGCACATTCAGAAATAAAACAGTCACGTAATTGTGACAAGTGAGAATGTAAATGTCATTTGTGCTCATTTCACTTACAGAAATTTTAACTGTATTTTCGTTTACATGACCATATTTTACGGCAATATTTGGTCTCAATAATGTTGCATCAATATTGCTGCATTGTGGCCACACTAGATGGAAATTTTTGGAGTATGGGTGGATAATACTGCTGATGTTGCAGGATACAGCCACATTAGTAACCGAGACAACTATGGATTTTACAAATGCAATTTATGTGGGAGCAGAGCTATTTGACATCAAAATTAGTGTACACAAAGACTGCAGTCTGTAAAAACATTTGGCTAGCTGTTGCCAATCAACTCTGAATCGCACTTGATGAAGTATACAAAAAATTTCGAAGTCTTTGAATTTATGCTAAATGAAAGGCAAAAATTTGCATAGGAAGAGTGGAAGTTCAGGTGGCTCTTGATCCACATAGATTACAAGCCATGCTATGAGCTTCTTACCATCTTGAGGCATACCTGAAGTAGCAATTGGTAGTGTAAACAGTGGTGTGTGCTGATGAACAAAAATAAACTAATTCTAAATATTGTATTTTTATTTCAAACCACCCTTAATGTAATCTTTCAGTTCTTTTATCAAAGCACTCCATATTTCTCGTACCGTGTGACTATTGATGTATAGTGAACTTAAAATGGCACATTTAACTTCAGTATTAATCACCAGTAACTAAAAACCAGATGGTGACAGCCATTTGGATTGTAACTTGTATATACTCTCTTATACTGGTATAGGTTTTAGCTATTCTCGGACAAATTGCTTGTATGAGAAATCACGTTCCTACATTCTGGTAAAATTCTGGCCAGCATCAATTCAATAGCAAAATTTTCTGAAGCATTCTACTTACTTAATAAAGATTGCATCCACAAAATTCAATTGCTATTGTTCTTTCTAAGGTGATTTCTTGTATAATATGAAAGTAATAGATCCACCCTGACTTCCACCAGCTTGTGCCATTCCATTTTGTGGTAATAGTGTGGGCCTTTGAAAACATTTCTGGGTTGGCAATGTATTAAACATTGCGAGCAATATTGACCATTTATGCTGCTGTACATGTAGCTGTGATTTGTGTGGCCGTAACATTACTGTACAACAATGTCAGGATATATTGTTGCCAAAATACAATTTTTATGTCCCATGTAAATGTATCTCAATTAAGGTACACACCTAGGAATTTATGACATGTTCAGAAAAAATGGCCAAATATTTGTGACAAGGAAGAATAAAAATTTCCCAGTAAGTTAAAAAAAAAAGACATTAGCCTATGCCAAGATGCGAACCTTCTTCTGTTTACTCCATAATTAGACGCCACTAACCACATGGCTACACTGAACAGTTTGTCAGCATTGCTACCACTGTCATTTATTTTCATCTCCTTAAGCCTTTTACCAGCAGACACTGTTAGCTAAATAATTAACTATGAGAAATTGTACCAGGGATGATGTTTTTGTGATAAATCTTCAATACAACAAAAACAACATTAGTAATATAAACTTGCAAGTGGGTGAAATAAAGCACTTTTTGATCAGCCTTCCAGTTCTGGTCACTTGATTAAAGCTCAGATGGTGTGGTGGGGACATTGTTAGCCCCCATGTTATTTCTGTTCTTTCTTACACATTTCCACCCAGCATCAAGATCCGAAGTGGAGCAGATGGTCAGAACCTCCAAGTCATAAATGAGGAAGGCATCAGTGTCTGCTGGTGAAGCCTTAATAGCATTTCTTGCCACCTACCAGTTCACCCCCATCAACGGACAAAGCCTGGCTGAGTTTCTGCATAGGGTGCAGGCTGAGCACACTCCTGGATTTGCTGTACACTGCCAAGACCTAGTTACACATCCCGCTACTAGCAGGATGTGGGCTCGCACATTCAGTTGGAAGCCATGTTGGTGCCAGACAACGTTCTTAGCCCCAAAGCTCCTCGTGCCCAGGAAGGAGCATCCGTTCCGTCACCAAAACAGTTGTGTCTGTGACATATGCAGGAGCCTATCCCACTCTTTGAGCCAGCACAAGGGCTTTCAGTCCCACCCCTCCTGTCTACCACGTTATCAGGCCACACTCCCCAGGCAGCTGGTGCTCCTTAGTTTGCACCCAGGACACGACTACAAGTCCCTTACGACCAACACCTGTGCCATCTCTTTAACAGCAGCAGAAGCACCAGCTGACAGCTTAATCCATACAGGACTGACAACCCATGGAGACTGAGTCATTTCCTCCAACACTGCACTCACTAACAGTCTCAGTGCCTCAGCAGCAACATTTACTTCAAGTGGACCAGGGTGCAAATGAACAGGATGCTATGGGTATAAAATGCTGGGAACCGAGTTGCTGTTGGAGGCACTGGCAGATCTATCAACTCAGCGCTCCCCTGCCCAGTGGATGAAGCACATATCTGGTCATCTCTGGCCATATTTGCCTGTTAAAGAGGGAAAGGATTTAGTATCATCGTCAAATTCAGACATTAATTTCCAGATAGACTCACCAGCGTTGGGCATCAGAGCTGTCGACAATTCTCTTGGTATTATCCTTCTGGATTGCCGTTTAGTCACTTAACATGTTCTCTAATACTGTCTAGGAGCACTTCCCAACTGAATAGTGTGTTACTGAAGATATCCTTCACACCCTTCCCACAGTGGTATTCTGGCACCCACCCAGCCTACATAATATCCTTGTCCATCCCTACTCCATCCCTGTTCCCAACCCCTTGCCTCATTACCCATATCCCTGCAACAGATCTAGATGCAAGAACTGTTCCATACATCGCAGACAAGCTGTCTGTCCACATAAATTGCCACTGCCAAACTGTGGCCAGGAGGCAGTTGGACTACTCAATTGTGGAGCATGTCACCCAACATGATGTGCTTGACTTTAACAACTGCTTTACATCCTTGCCATCTGGGTTCTTCCCACCAACACAGGCTTTCCTTAATTATAGGGTTAGGAACTCTCCTCATCACATATCCTCCATTCCAGTAACCCTTCTCTTCTCAACCTTTGCCAGTTTCTGTCATCCACCTCCCTATCCTCTTCCCTACACCCATTCCAGTAGCACACATGCCTTTTATATGCACCTGCATTGGACTTTCCCCTTCTCTACTTCTCTCCCCTTTCCTCTTCCCCCTCCCCCATCACAGCCTCCTAAAGCCCTGTCCTGTCCTACACTGCTTTCTCTGCCCCTTGCTGCCTGATGCCTCTTCTGCATTTCACTACCCACCCCAGCAAAAACTGCTGATTACATCAGATGATGTCGCAGCCAGCCTTAGCATCCAGTGATGACACTGACCTTGTGGGTATGAGTTGTGCTTGTCCGTGTTTTTTCTACACCTACTTAGTACAGTGGCTGAACATATCTACCACTCTTTTTCTTTGTGCATGCCTGTGACTCAGTGCATTCTTTGTACAGTAAATAGCAATCTATCTTTTCCATGTTACTGTTAATGAGATGGTAACTCTTCATGATAGTTGCACACAGCAAAACGTCCTGGGGATAGTGACAACTGGTAAACCTGTTGTTCACTCTATAAGAGTTGCCGTCGATAGTTCTTCAGAAACTGAAGGGTCTGACAGACATAGCAACATTCTTGGGCAGAGGGAACACACTGGCAGAATGTTTGAATGTGTAAAAGTTATTTTTTGTCTGTTTATGTGCGTGTTTTATGCTCTGGCTTAAATGTGTGAATTAGGTGCTGATTTGGTTTTTTCTCATCCATAACATATTTCTAACAGAAACTCTGACGATAAGATGTACACTTTGCCATGCACTACACAGTGGTTCAGAGTATAGATGTAGATGAACAAATAATTTTAGTAAATGAAACTGATCAAACTTATTCATATATTATAGCATAAATGCAAGGAAATTTTGACCAGCATCAGCTCTGTCAAAAATATATATATATATATTTTTTTTCTATCACATAAACTCAGATTTTATGAATTAATTGGGAAATATCACTACATTTTCACCTTAGTGATTATTTGTGTGGTTAATCTTAAGCAGGGTACAAACTTTCTAAAACTTTAGGTGACAAATCTACGAATACACTGATGGAAAAAATAGTCAAACACCAAAAAGTAATTAATGTAGGGTAATGAAATTTCGGTAATACATTTTTCTAGATGACACATTTGAGTAATTAACAGTGCAAGACCGCAGGTTACTTAAGTGCAAGATAGGGTGCAAGATAAGCCATTGCAAATGTGACATGCTGGTACATAATAATCAGTGTAACTCCCAGAATGTTGAATGCAAGCATGCAAATGCGCATGCATTGTGTTGTACAGGTGGTGGTTGTCATTTTGTGGACTGGAGTTTCATGCACTTCATTGGTCAATCCAAGGGCTGTTACTGCTGGTTGTGAATGACACTGTAGTTGTCATCTCACAATGTCCATGTTCTCGATTGGCAACAGATCTGGTGATTGACCAGGACAAGGTAACATGTCGCCACACTGTACAGCATGTTCAGTTACAACAGTGGTATGTTGGCAAGCGTTATCTGTTGTCCTGGAATGTTGTTTATGAAGGCAGACTGCCTGGTTGAACCACCAGACCGACATACAAATTTGCTGCCAGGGTGTGTGGGATAACCACAAGAGTGCTCCTGCTCTCACATGAAATCACACCCCAGACCATAGCTCTAGGTGTAGGTCCACCGTGTCCATGGAGCCAAGTTGGTCGCAGGCTCTCAACTGCCCTCCTACTAACCAACACACGACCATCACTGGCACCGAGGCAGAACCAGCTTTCATCACAAACCACAACAGGCCTCCAATGATCTCTCACTTCTCATCAATGAAGTTGCAAATGGTGATGGTTTGGGGTCAGTGGAATGTAAGCTACAGGGCGTCTGGCTCGGATCTGTCCTTGAAGTAATCGATTTGTAACAGCTCGTTGTGTCAACTGCTGCTCAAATTGTTTCTGCTGATGGAGTGCGGTGCACCAGAGACATATGCCTAACACGGTGGTCTTCCCTCTTTGTAGTGCCACGTCGCTGTCCAGAGCCACTGCTGCCGGCAATCATGTAGAGTGGTTACATTCCAACAAAGCCTTCCTGTAATATTGCAGAAGGAACGTCCACTTCTCGTAATCCTATTACGCGACCTCGTTCAAACTGTTAGGTGTTGGCAATGAAGTCTTTGTCGTTTTAAAATGACTCACCAAAGTCCATTGTTAAAAATAACTAACGCTCACGACATGTACAGCGTATATTTAAAGCAAACCTGTTTTGCATCCTGATCGTGGCGCTAGTACACTTCATTAATCATAAGGATAAACCTGACGTAAACAAACACAAGACAGTTAATTGGTCAACAGTCGTAGCTCTCGTACACTGGTATTGTTCCACTCTTGGAAGTAGGTCCAAGATACGTATTAGATATCTTATTACTGTGTCATTGTAAATTAAACTTTAAGGCACTCTGGCGTATTAACAGCAATCAACGTTTTTCTTGATCATATTTTTTCTTCGTAATTTTTATTTAGAAATTCGTGAACAGTCGCATTTTCTGGACACGACACTTGTGCTCTGATTGTCTCAGTGTTAATAAGTACTGTGAAAACGGAAGACACTGCTACCTGCTTCATAACGGAATATGCGCGCGGAACACTGTTCATGGCGAGAAACAAGTTGTTCTTAATGTTTTTCGCAAGCTTACAAGGGAAAAAAGCCAGCTCTGACGTTTTTCAAGGAACAGTATGTACTAAATTGTAAATTATGTTCGATTTATGTGTGTGACATATTACACAGCATCATAGAATGATATGTAGTTTTGGGGCGACAGTTCGATCTTGTTATGATCTATATTTTTTTCCATTTTGAATACCGGTAGCGTCACAGAATGATAATCATGTATGCTTTGAGGCGGCAGTTCGAATCGCGATGTGGTCTACAATTTTTTTCAGTTTCTATACCTGGATCACTTAGATATTAAATTCATAAAATATTTGTTAATTTAACTCTTACTTAACCATCATTTTTCAAGAAAAATGCTCGTCTTCTAGTTTCTAATTACAGATCAATGCAAAATTTTGGTTTTAATTGGATATATAAATTCTTAGGTATCGATATTTTATATAAGATTGTTAGAGTAAAGAAAATATTACAGAGTCAGTTTTTTAGAGAAAAAAAGACATCAAATACTGTTTATTTGAACATGCCAACGGCCTTGCCACATGCCACAGTGGTAACAACGGTTCCCGTCAGGTCACCTAAGTTAAGTGCTGCCGGGCTGAGCTAACACTTGGATGGGTGACCATCCGGTCTGACGAGCGCTTTTGGAAAGCAGGCTGCACTCAGCCCTTGTGAGGCCAACTGAGGAGCTACTTGGTTGAGAAGTAACAGTTCCGGTCTTGTAAACTGACTTATGGCTGGTAGAGCACTGTGATGACCACATGCTCCTCCGTAACCGCATCCAGTGATGCCTGTAGGCTGAAGATGACACGGCGGCCGGTCAGTACCGTTGGGCCTTTCGAGGCCCGTTCGGATGGAGTTTTTATTTGAATATGCCCATTGTTTTGTAGGACATATGTGACATCACAGGAGCCAGAGTGATAAGGGTTGTAGAAACAAGGAAAATAGTAATTTTCACAGCATCGAACACACTGTACAAATGCTGCATTTTTGCAGTTATCACCATACCATTGCTACCTGAACCCAACAGAGCTGATCTAGAGCCAAGTTATGGAATTTGTCGCGAGAAATAACAAGACTTTTGCTGGCAAACGTACTGGAACTAATACACTGAGCTTTGTGATATGTCACTGCCGAACGACGGCGAAATGCAGAATAGTACGTCATAAAAGAGGAAGAGCAAATGTGGACTCTTCTAGTGGCTTGGGATTCTGTTGCTGATCGCCTCGGTATCAACATAGCAGTACCGGAATGTATTCCTCAGTGTCCAATATGGAAGGAGTTCAGAGATTACCAGACGGTTGACTGTAATACCTTCAATATTTAATTATTTTGGAAATCAGCAGAGTGCTTTTACGCCACGAATAGCTAACACAGAAAAATTACTCTTGTTAAAGTCAGATATTTTCATCACTCTTGTTTTTAATTACAATACAGTGATAGCGAAGATCGAAGACATGCTATGTTTTCCATCAGGTCACCTAAGAAGCATATCGCCTTAGTTTTGCCATATATAATTTTATTCTCTTTAAAAAGTAAATGACATTCAAACCTATATTGTTCCCTGTTTGTCTCGTTTTACGTCTTTACTGCAACCGTTCACGTCACTGCAGGTTAGTTGGATCATTTGCCTGGCCATTGCTGTCCATGTTAAATGCGCTGGTAAAACTGTTGTGCCCTACCATCGCTGAGTCTATGTATACGTAACGCACAGTATGAAACATATCCAAATTATCGTACATGACTGTACTTGAGACACGTGAAACGAAATCCAATAACGTTCCAGGAAACGCGGAAGAATACATAGTGTAATAAAACTACCTGGCAGATGAAAACTGTATGCTGGACTGGGACTCGTATTCGAGACCTTTGCCTTACGCTGGCAAGTGTTCTACCAACTGAGTTAAGCCTAGTTTACGACACTAGGTTGCAGGCAACTGCGCTACCGGCCAGTGCGCATGCGCGCTGCGCGTGTGCGCAACTCGTTAATGAAACTAAACACTTTCGGCGTGTTCCAACTTTGGCGACACTAGCTGCATGCGTTTTGAGGCTATGTGTGTTCGTAGAGTGTAGACAAATGGAAATATGAACTAGGGAACGGAGAATAATGTTCACTTTTTGGATATCTATGCTTCGCATAGGTGTTTGTCGGATTTCAGTGATGCTGATTACAAAAATAAGCAACATATTGCTGCCTCTGAGACCGTCATGTGCGATCATAACATGGATTGTTTGACAATATCTGAGCTGCATCGTAAAATTTATTGAGTAATTCTAGCTGTGGCAACGCTCTCGTCTACAAGACTAAAATCCCATTGTTCGAGTTGGCCAACTCTTTGTTAAGGAATATCGTTGACAGGAAGGAAGGCTATACAAATTCAAGATGCTGCATTCTTTATTCAGTATTTATCCATCTGAAACGTTGCTGCAGTGCTCCCCATTCACATATGTTAGAATTTTGAAATATTGCCACTGTAAAGATCTATTTTCAAGAGAGTAGTTTGCAAACCATTCTCTTCTTAATGCGGCCTGCTTCGAGTAATTATTGTTGCTAATGTTAATAATCATTACTGTTAATGTTAATAATTATTGGTGTTAATGAAATAGCGTCATCACCAACTAAAACCATATCTTACAGCATGCTGACTGCTCTCTATTGTAATGCACGCAATATGACATGTAATTTCAGTTCTGGCGGCAATGCTTCATGCATTACAGTACCTTTATATCTTATCGCATAATTAACTTTATTTAGAACAGTTCTGGTGACATTCTAAGATAAAATCTTGGTAAAAAATATGTAAGTGAAAGAATTCTCAAATTATCCAAAAAGTAGTATTAGACTTTGGCACTAAATTAAGTGAGAGTAGTTCTACATCAATCCAATATAGTAAAATGAAAGCAGGTTTAAAGAACCAGGGAAACGTGAGTCACTGACCAAGCCTAGTCCTGATCAGGCTTGGTAACTTCCTGTTGACCAGGGCCCAACCCATACTAAAAAACAGTAAATAAATAGTTCAGCAGGCAGTATCTCCAAATCTAATAACATTATACCCAACTATACTGCTAAGATTACGTTTCTTAACATACAGGGCTTATTAGATAAAACAGATGCAGTGCGTGTTCTGATCGAGGAAAATCAAATAGAAGTCCTTGGTTTAGCTGAACATTGGATGAACCCTGATGGCATCAACTTGACAGGCATTCCAGATTTTAAAGTAGCCTCTTACTTTTGCCGTAAAGATAAGAAATGAGGTGGCTCTGCCATTTTAATTAAGAACTACCTTGTGTAACAAATTTATCTGAGGAGGAAACATTTGAAATATCTGCCTGTTACATTGTGACTTATGGAACAGCCTTTATCTGTATTTACAGGAACCCAGTATTGGAAAATAAGAGAGAATTTTTTGAAAGGTTGGACATCTTATTAAACACAATGTTTTTAATGAAAGTTAATGTAATTCTAATGGCTGATTTTTATATTAATTTCAACTCCAGTACTTCTGACAACTTCGAAATAAATAGTTTAGTTAAAAGCTATGGGATGAATATCATGCTGAAGAATGTAATCACCAGGCCTGGTAGTGTAAACATGGGTACTTGTATAGACAATATTGTTACAACTTTTCATTCTTAAAAATACGATACAAATGTGATTGACACTCTTCTTTCTGATCATCATGAAATTATTATTCATGTAAACATGGATGCAATGATTTTTAATGTCACCAAGCCTTCTGTGATTTCTAAGACACAATGTACAATTAGTGACTGTAATATATCTGTTTTTTTTTTTTTTTCTAAAATGTCTCAGGGAAATTAATTGGTTGTGTGTGTATGGTAACACTGGAGCAGAAAACCAGTTCAACAACTTTCTTGAATTATTCATGTGGCAGTTAACATTGGCCTGCCACTAAAGAACAAATGTGTTAAAATGAGCAGGGCATCAACTATCAATAAAAATATGTGGTACACACAGAAACTACGAAAACTTAAAGATCAATGCAACAATTTCTACTAACTAGCAAAGAATTCATCTTGTCTGCATGCCAAAGTAAGATATAGAGAATGCAAATATCAGTACAGATTGGGTATTAAGAAAGCTAAATTAGAATATAATTGCAAATTGGTTGCACAAGCCATTAATAAACCAAAAGAAATATGGAAAATCATTAATGAGAATCAAGCATCACGTAGCAAAGAATTTGTATCTAGATCCAAAATTAGTGCTGAAAGTTTTAATAATTATTTTGTAAACAGTGTAGATAGTGTAGTTATTAAGATACCTGATAGTAAACATGAACCTAGCTACTATTTGGATGTTGCCTGTAAAAACCAAAATGCTATGGAAAATGTGTTTTATTTCTCTTTCTCTTAGCAAAAGTGATTCACTGGATGTTTACAATATCAGCTCTATAATATTGAAACTTAGTAGTCATAATATAGCAGAGGTTCTCTGCCACATCATAAACTACTGCTTTGATGAAAGTTGTTTCCCTGAAAAATTAAAAGTAGCTAAAGTAATCCCAGTCCACAAAAAAAGGTGACAATAATTTTCCTAGCAATTATAGGCCAGTTTCTCTTGTACCACTTTTATCCAAGGTCATTGAGAAACTAATGAGTATTCAAATAATCAATTTTCTAGATTCTCATCAATTACTTTCAAATAGCCAGTTTGGGTTTAGGAAAAATCTATCGACTCGTGATGCTGTTATGAGCTACATATGTAAATGTCTTGAAGCAAAAGAAGAAAAATTTATTGTAAGTACAAAGTTTTTTGATTTATCAAAAGCGTTTGACACTGTGTGCCACAACACTGCTGCTGAAACTAAAAACTGTAGGTTCCTCAGTCTCTGCTGTTAAAATTATTCAGTCATACTTATCTAATAGATCTCAAACTGTTTACTTCAATAACCAATATTCTAGTTTCTTACCCGTTAACCATGATGTTCCTCAAGGGTCAATCTTGGGCCCTGTCTTGTTCATATTATGTATGAATGACGTATCTAGCACTGTAATAGATGATACTACAAACTGCTACTTGTATGCAGATTGTGGTGTCACCGCCAGACACCACACTTGCTAGGTGGTAGTCTTTAAATTGGTCGCGGTCCGTTAGTATACGTCGGACCCGCGTGTCGCCACTGTCAGTGATTGCAGACCGAGCGCCGCCACACGGCAGGTCTAGAGAGACTTACTAGCACTCGCCCCAGTTGTACAGACGACTTTGCTAGGAAAGGTTCACTGACAAATACTCTCTCATTTGCCGAGACGATAGTTAGCATAGCCTTCAGCTACGTCATTTGCTACGACCTAGCAAGGCGCCATTACCAGTTTATATTGAGATTGTTATTAATGTACCGTCAAGAGCGATGTACACCAATTATGGATTAAAGTTAAGTATTCCAGAAGCTATGTACTATTTTTGGCTACTACAATTCCTTGTCATTCTCCAGACCTCACACCAGCCTGCGTGAGCTTAAACGCATGCCTTTCGGCTTCCTCCAAACTCCGTGAATTGGCTCCTGCCAATTCACAACACAGTTTAAGTGTTACAGTGCCTACGAACAATAACATAAGTAACTCTACCTCACTCAAGGTAGATATATTTTTTGACTGGTGCAATGCCAATAGCCTGTCTATGAACATAAATAAAACACAGGAATTAGACATTTCTTATAACAATAGAATCACCTTAGAGACAGGTCCTGTAAAGTTTCTTGGCATTGTTTTGCAAAATAATTTAGGCTGGCAGGCAGATGTGAATTATTTTAACACAAAAAATTTCTAAAGGAATATTTATGCTCAGAAAATTACAAGCAACAGTAGATGAGAAAATTTTGCTTTCTGTCTATTATAGTTATATTCACTCTCATTTTACGTATGGGACAATCTTGTGGGGAAATAACTGCTACTCAAAATGCTTATTTACAGCCCAGAAAAAAGCTGTCAGACAGATATGTAAAGTACCACCTAGAACTCACTGTAGAGAATTATTTATTAAACTTAGTATTATGACCTTGCCATGTATATACATATTTCAATGTCTCTTGTACATTAAAAAGAACTTTTCTAGTTTTGATTTGAATTCTGATGTACATAGTTATAACACACGACACTGTAATGATGTAAGAAAATATTACTGCTCATATACCAAAACTCTAAACAGCTTCAAACACACTTCTGTAAAGCTATTTCATTTACTACCAGAGTCAGTTAAGAGTCTGGGGCTGAAAAAATTTAATATATGTGTAAGAACTTCATTAATTCCAAACTGTTTTTATGCAATGGAAGATTTCTGTGTGCATAATTTCTAACATAGATTAATTATTTATGTATTTATTGTCATTGTTGTTTGTGCATATATTGACATTGCTTATACAAGCTTTACATCAGTGTAAATGTTTTGTTTTTGGGCAATAAATATCAATCAATCAATAATTAAAAGAACTTCTTGGACCTTCCGTTATAAATTATTTCAGCAAGGGTGCTGAGCAACCGAGCTGACATGTTTTCTTCATCCAGTCACGTTTCTTATTTTTTTCTTATGCAGCGATTCCATGCAACAAGCTTTAACTTCATCACAACTTGTGCGACATGCAGCTGCCTAAACTTTAATTTTAGACATGACTCAGGGACTCACAAAACGACGAAACTGAAGTGTATAGTGGCCGTGTCGCCATGTCTACAGTCATATATATGAAACCACTTGAGTGTAACTCATTCCACTCAACGAGTGGCACAACCCAATGTCGTAGTGTAAACTAGGCTTTACCCAAGTAAACCCCACAACCCCTAACACAGCCTTACTTCCGCAGTACTTTCTCCCCTGCCTTCCAGACTTCACAGAACCTCTCCTGCGAAACTTGCAGAACTAATAGTCCTGGAAGAAAGGATATCGAGGAGACATGGCTTTGCCATAACCTGGGGGATGTTTCCAGAATGAAATTTTCACTCTGCATCGGAGTGTGCGCTGATATGAAACATCATGGCAGATTAATACTGTGCACCAGATCGAAACTCGAATTCGGCACCTTTGCCTTTCACGGGCAAGTACTCTATAACAGCGCTACATGGGTAGCTCAGTTGGAGCTGGTACAGTAGCTCAGCGTGTTCGGTCAGAGGGTTAGTCACCACCTGTAACAAAAAAAACTGAGTGAATGGATTAACGAAGAACCTGAACAGGTGTCATCGGATGCCCGCCCCCAACAAATTCAACGAACAATATAGAACAAAATGAGAAATAAAAAAAATTGGTAGAGCACTTGCCCGCGAAAGGCAAAGGTCCCGAGTTCGAGTCTCAGTCTTGCACATAGTTTTAATCTGCCAGGAAGTTTCATATCAGCGCCCACTCCGATGCAGAGAGAAAGTTTCATTCTGGAAACATAGTGTAATGTTTACGTGAGGTTTATTCTTATGATGAATGGAGTATATACACTCTAATGCGACTGGCGCAAAATTTGAATAGATATTATCTTTCAGATGAAGAAACACGCCTGTCAGCTTTCTATGTACAACTCCTTTTGCGTGTTGTGATTTTTTTCCGTCAGTGTGTATTAAAATCCCCTACATTTCGGCCCCTTAGGGAGGCATTTAAGGGGCTCCGGAAAGGCTCAAAATCATGAAAAGTTCAATTTTTACTTTTTCGCGTTTTCTGAATCTGCAGACTATTACCTTTTAATAGATTTATAATTTATTCAATTCCGAAGACTACAACTATTTTTAAATTTTTTTTGAAATGTGTTCTACATGGGCGTGACCCACTGTGGCGCTGTTAAACTGCTGTCAAATGGTGTTATTATTAACGTCCGTGTTCATCAGGTACATTTTAGTGATGTGAGATAAATTATGTGTTGTGGCTAACCTGTGATGGTGCAATATATATCGCTGGTGTGATTGTCGATTGTTTCATGTTTATTTACTCTGTCGTAGAGGTGGGCCAAACGGTTATTCTGGAGTAACCGTTATCACAGTTCCAGTTATTCTTTGATAACCGTTATCGTTAACCATTATTAATAACTGCCAAGTTATTTTTCGCTAGCGAATACCGAATACTCCGACAGTTAAATAACGACATAGTTGGAATCCATCAGTTTAGTTATCAGTATAACTGCGAGTAGTGTGAAATAGCAGGAATGTCGTATGAATCGTGTCATAACCTTAGCTTATTAACTCCGGGGTACATTTTAGTTGATGTTAGAACGATTATTAGTGTTTCATATTATATGTTTGTAGGTTATCGGTCGCTATTAGAAATATTATCTTCGCAGCTGCGACAGAAAGTATGCGGAACTTCACCAAAGCACTGTTTAAGTAAAATGTTAACAACGTGTGTTTTTAAGTATGAAGTAATATGTAAACTGAGTACTGTAGGTTAAATTCGAAGCTTAATTTCTTGTGCTGCTCACATAATAGAATAAAGTGTACAGCCTTGTAATACAACAAAAAATATACGTAATGTGACAGATTCATTTACTCCTGTGCTGTAAAAGCTAGTCCTATTGGGGAAAGTGTGAGTACGCTAATCCAAGTTTTATGTCAGATTTGCAAACTGCTCGATTTCTCCAGCGACAGCATGTTTATAACATATGAAGACATGCGGATAGAAAAGGTTGACAGTGTTACATTTCTGGGACTACAACTCGATAATAAATTCAGTTGGGAAGGGCATACCACATTTTTTCATTCTATTATTTCATAAGGGAGCATATTCTGTGGTAACTTATCAAACGTAGCAAAAGTTTTTCGCATGTAAAAGCGTGTAATAAAAATCGTTTGTGGTATCAATTCAAGAACATCATGTAGGAACCTGTTCAAGGAACTTTGTATTCTAACCACTGCTTCCTAGTATATTTATTCCTTAATCAAATTTGTTACAAGTATTTCCAACCAATAGCTTAATACATAATATCAGTACTAGAAGTGGGAACAGCAATCTACATAAAGACCTAAAATTACTTACCTTGGTCCAAAAGGGGTCCAATATTCAGGAACATGCATTTTCAATAAACTGCCAGCAAGTCAGCAACCATTAAAAACTTGGTTTCAGATAAGGCACGGTTTACAGTGTGTTTGAAAGACTATTTGATACAGAAGTGTCTGATTCCACCCGTCATCAATATGCCGGAAATGGCTATTTTAAGTGTGTCTATGACGTCACTACATACACATGGCAACAAACACGAAGATACATATAAATAATACAATAACATTTCCCACCAAAAATACAATCAAACCAATGGGACAACTGCGGGAAGTTGGGGGTTTTAGGGTGAGGAAAAGCTAGTAAAAAAAACACACCATGATCTCAAAACACAAAATGAAGAACAAAAAGAAAAAAATACAGTATTCTGCTACACCAACAAAAATCTACAGGAATCGGACACTTCACTTGAACAATATAGGTCAACTATAGGTGACCATACCAAAACACCAATACCCACAATTAAAAGTACGAAAATTGGAATCAGACATTTCCCTTGACCTACATAGGTCAACCTCAGATGACGATACTAAAACATCAACACACACAACTACGAATCGATCATTTCCGGTGACCTATATAGGTCCACAACAGCTACTGATGCCAAAAAACCAACACCTACAACTGCGAAAAATAAAACCACAATCCCAAAAGTCCACAAATCAATCATCCCTACATAAATTAAATCACATTCAATACTGCATAAATACACAAAACATCACAGCTAGAAAAAAAAATTAATTACCACCAGCAAATTCCGGCACTGCAACCTAGATCGACAGCCCCCCCCCCCCCCCCCCACACACACACACACACACAAAAACCAACTCATAAACACCGTGCCGTAATGACATTCACACACCACAACACCTTTACGTCAAAGCAGACAGGTGGAATCAGACGCTTCCATTGACCCCTCCTTCTACTCTGTAGATGAATATCGTAACAGAGACTGATAGACCAGCTTAGGTAAAAATTCTGCTATATTTCAGTTTTGACAGCACTTGGTTGCAACAGTCAAGATCGGGTATTCTGTATTCTGTGTTTTATTCTATCAGTGTACCAATTCTGTAAATATTAGCAGTTACTGTGATATATTCACATATTTTGACAATCTCCTGACAAATGATGAGGATAATAATTATTATATTCCACTGTATTATGTTATACTTTCTGACATGTTATTTGTCATTCGCGATGGCCAGCGGCTATTTCCGTAGCAGTACGAAAATATTTGTTCGCTCCAGTTACTATCCTCTCTGGAAATATCACCTGGAACTACGACCTTTAACTGGAGTCACCGAGTCAGGAACGTCTAGACACACAGTTATTCCGTTACCAGCTTCCAGGTTATCTGTGGTGGTAGCCCGATAACTACCAGGGAACTAGAACTACGAGCCAATAACGATAACTGCCAGAGGAGAATACAGGTCTCTGACAGTTATTTCCATAGTCGCTCGAATTCCTTAGTAACTTTCCTTGTACTACCCGTCCAAGCTAAATTAACACGTAAGGCGGTGGCTTAAGGGAACGACCGTACTTGTTAATTACTGTACTGCAGCTCCTATCAGCCACTGCTCGGACATTAACTTTATTTAATTGTTTATGCTAAAAGTAACGAAGGCCCACGAAATAGTACACAGTTCTTATCAACAGATGGCGCGCAGTCTCACAGTTATTCCCATGGTCTATAGAACGCCTTCCAAATGCGCAGTACGATCTTCGGTCAACAGATGGCGCGAGGCACTGTTGACACTAAACAGTTATTGAAATAACTGCCAGAATCAGAGGAACGGTTATCGCAGTAACCGTTACTTCTCAGTAACCGGTTATTTCTATCAGTTACGTTATTTTTTGCCACCTCTACTCTGTCGTTATCTCGAAAATATTCGTAATTAATTCTGTTTCTTGAGTCTCTGTTTTGTTGAAGTATAATAATGAGTAAAAGTAAAGTTATTAGAAATCCTCTGAAGGCTTTTAAGAAAAGGAGAAATGTTCGAAAGCCAAAGGTATGTGTTATTACTGTAAACAATAAAGACGATAATCAAGTGAGTGAACCTAACCTCTCAAGTACACCTGCCCATAGCAGTCAAAGTGGGAAAGAAAATACTTCACAGAAGAAGCTTGGTTCAATGAGTGAAAACTATGAATGTTTTATGGGCGAATCGGATGTGAATGAAATATTTGATATGTCGGTTCTCAAAGGAATTTTTTCAAACTGTGTAAGATGTATTCATTGTAGTGAAGTTGGTCTGGAACTCTCCATAATAAAGCAAGTAGGACTTGCTAGTGAAATACAACTGAAATGTGATAAGTGTTCATACATGACCACCTTTTGGAACAGTGTTGCAGTAACTGCAACTGAAGAAAATGGTAGTAAAATCTACGAACACAACAACGAGCGATGCTTGCTTTAGACAAGGAACGCCTTCGGGCTGCAGACAGGGCTGTAAAGAGTCTAGAAATACAAGCAAGAGTAAACAGGAGGAGGAACAAGAGGAAGCTGGAGGAGGAGTTTGCAGAGGATGAAGATAATCCATCCTATGGACCTGGAATGCACTAAAAAGTTAATCCAATCTTTGTCGCTCGATTCCCAAAACTTTTATTTTCTCATACTAATTACATGTTTTCTAAGGATCTTCCAAACATATTTGTTTCAAACTTTCAGTAAATGTTACACAGTACCTTCTGCATAATTTAACACAGCCTTTTTCCAAAAAACTGTATATTTTTGAATATATAAATAAAAAATTGCAAAAAAATGTTGTGAATTTTCATTACAATTGAAAAAAATCATCTTTAATAACTGAACTAAAATTTTGTAAAATCCCTGTGTTAAGTTGTAGCCCATATTCCAATTAATAATCTGTAAAAAGTTCAACTTCCTACCTCAAATACTTTGTGAGGAAAGATGTAATTTATAAGCGTTATTTTAACATTGCAAGTATAGGGCGTTCCGGAGCCCCTTAAGCACAAATTCTTCCCTCGCTCTATACGTTAACGGAACGAGAAAAAGCCCTAATAACTGATACTATGCAACAGACCCTCTGCCATGCACTTCACAGTGCTTTGCAGAGTGTAGATGTAGTGTAGGAACCGGGTATTGGTGACAGTTGTGCAGCCATGCCCCAACAATCCTTGGATGTTGGCTAGAACGTGAAACGGCCTTATTGGAAATCATGTAGTTCATGTTAACACCAATACCAAACGTCTTCTGCACATTTATTTTAAATTGATGTTTCGTGTGTCATCTTCCTTGAATTAAATATTTTATTCCAATTAATTTTAAAGGAAGGGTCTTGGAGTCTTATGACTTTAGTTTGACGCTGTTTCACCAGCATAGGCTGGTAATTATGTAAACATTATTGTTGAATTAATTAAATAAGTGTGCGCAGACAGAGACTTATGTAGGAATTATTTCTCGGCGAATTTTATTGTATCACAGTAATGTCAGACTATATGGTTGTATGTAGCGTAGTGGCGCCGGTAACCGAAGTATCATTTCTTTGTAGTTAACAGTGATGCGAAGATGTTTGTAACCTGAAAAGCTAAAATTCAAACACCGATTTGTTTTGGTTTTCATAGTTCATAGTTGGAAACTAAGAGGGTGTTGTAGGTTTACTTATCAGTAACGAATGAAAAAAAATAGGAAAGACTCGTGTCGTCATGAATCAGCAGTTTTTTTTATTTCGTATTCTACTCTTTTTACCCGAAAATGAGCAAAGATGTTCAGAGGTCTTTTGTTGTACGAAAAAAAAAAAAAATCGGAACAGTCACTGCTGTATTCTGATAAATGGGGTCACTGAAATCATGTGATAACTTATTGTGTTTAGTAATAGATAAATGAGAAATAAGTGTTGTTTTTCGTTCGTGTAATTATGTCAGAGAAAATAAGTAACATTTTTGTTACGTATCATCAATGAAACCCAGTCGCGTAATAGGTTCACCAAATGAACGACACAATGGTTTCGTTGTACACAACATGAAAATAAGTTTTTGGTGAAACAATTAAACAGTACTTCGTAAAGACGTTGTTACCGATGTTGTTAATTTGGACTTAGTGTAAACCTATGAACGCATAGTTTTCAAGGCGAGTATGTACAATCGAATAGACGATTCAGTTTATTATTGGTTTTAAACTAGGTTATTTAATGAAAACTGACATAGGAAATCAACTCAGCACTTTTAGATATTTGTTCCGGCCAATTTCTTCGTTATAAAGTACTACAGTCTAAATCATTTATACCCCTCACATAGCTCTACCCTTTGGCGTAATTCATTTTCGCCGTAGCACGTTTCCACCAGAACTTGGTACTCTTAATTATTGTACAGCTTTTTTTCTTTCATTACTAGTATATTTCTGTACATGAGTCTAGGAGACACCGTTGCTTAATTAGTTTCTACGAGTAGCCATGAAAATTTACAGTCTTGTGTTTGTTCCTAGGGTACCATGGTGTTCTGTTTTGTGTACGTGATCGCACGAAACAAACTGGCCGAAAGATTTTTCAATGGTTGTTTTCCAACCCGTAGTCTTGTGGATCTGTTTTATTAATTACGACTACGTGCAAGTCACCACTTTCGCTAAACCCAGTAACTGAATAGCCGGACAATTTTGAAGCTTACTCACTGTCAAATATGCATCTAGTTTTCCAACTGTTGTGCCACTTGCAACTAGTGTTGCGAAATATGTGTAGTAGTTTATATTTAGTACAATTACAAATTTAATTTATCTGCAGTAGTATCTGTGTCATTACATGGTTAAGAGTAAATGGTGTGGATCTTCAGTTAAAAAATTACTTGTTACTGAAAATGTAAAACTGCCACATATATTGTAAAAATAATTTACTCTTTAGCCTATACTACAATTGCAGTTAGGTGTTGAAAGGAGACCTACAAGGTTTTGAATTATATTTGGTGATGTTTTTCACAGTTCTTCATCAAGTGCAGCACTTGGTTATTCAGTGTTCACACAGGGATAAAATATGCACAATAGTCTCCTGTAAAATTGTCGAGTGTGTAATATTAATGTGAGCCAAGTAATTGGGTTAGCCAGGAAAAGTTGAACTTTTTTTAGATGTCCACCTGTGCCATTGGGTATTGTTGATAACCTGAAATTTCAAAATGATCTTTATTTAAAACTAATGCTTTTGAAGTAACAGTAAGATATTAAAATTCTGTGAAAGGAATGAAGTGCTGTTTGCGACCTAAAATATCCAAATAATCTTTGGCCTCAATTCATTCTTGTAACTTAACACCAGGGTACTGAAATTCTTTGAAACAAAGAAACCTTATCCTGATCATGTGTGGTACCATCACCTCAGACTGTGATGCTTTCAGTGATCGTAACACCTAACCTGCCTGCAATATGTGTTGTGTAACAGGTGTCACCTCCCTTAGGGGAAAAAAAAAAAAAGTTAGAGGGATACCATACTTTTACCTTTAACTGAGTCCATATTACAGAGTAAAATTCCTTAGGCAGATGAATGGATTTTAGAAACATTTACACTTTCTTTATATAGCAAAGGTCCCTGTTCTGTTTCCATTAATGTCAACTTTCCTTTGTAACCACTATGTCATCATGCAATCACTCATATTTTACCTATCCAAGAATCGGGACACTTTGAGTGGAGACTTTCTTGTTATTACATCTTTAATGTAAACAATTAAAGTTGTGCTCCACATTCGTAACTGTGAATGTGTGTGGGTTTAGATTCAGAGGGGGCAGAGAATGCGAATGAGCCATTGTTGTATTTTAGTCATCAATGGAAGATGGCTGTTTGATGCAGTTTTCCATTCCCATCACTTGCCAACTATCATTATGAAACCAACCAAAAACCTTTTCCGTGAGGTAACAATAACATAGTGATCAAAGAGTACGTAATCTGTTCTACTATATGTGTCTGTGAAATTGAAATCTGCTGCTGAGTGATGTTCAGTATTGTGTTTCACCCCATGCATAGTGAAATGTTTAGATCCTCTTTGGCATGCTGTCCAGACAGTGGTGAGATAGTAATGCTCCAGTATCCTCTACTCTTAGATGGCATTTCTTCTGAAGTCATACACTATGTGAGTTATGTTTTTTGGAATGACACTGGAAGTTTGAAGTGGTCTCAAGCATGCTCCATCAGAAACCGCAGGCCATTCAATTTGGCTGGTTCCGGCTTCAGGGAAGGAAGTGTTCTTGAGGTGAGAAAAGTTTGCTTGAGCACCCCGTTATTGTACAGACCTAAAATTACTGTTGACAGTGATGAGAGGCGGCCATCATTTGTACATGGTATGGCCCCAAAACATGAGTGATACACCTCCCTTGTATTTCTGAAGCCTGCCTGCATCAGACCACCACCACTTCTCTCTGATCATCTGACATCAGACAAAACTGTACTCTGTAAACCACTGTGAAATGCATGTCAGAGGGTACGTCCCATTGTACCAATTGTTGGGGTTTTTTCCCATTTCATTCACAAATGAAATGCTAAAAGAATGATTGTTTGAGTGCCTCTGTGTGTGTGCAGTGATTATTCTAATCTTATCCTCACACTCCCTCTGTGAATGATATGTAGCAGGTTGTAGTATATTCCTAGAGTCGTCATTTAAAGTTGGTTCTTGAAACATTTTTAATAGACTTTCTCAGGATATTTTACGTCTATATTCAAGTGTCTTCCACTTCCGTTCCTTCAGTATTTCTGTGACACACTTCTATGGATCAAACAAACCTGTGGCCATTCACGCTGTCCTCCACTGTATACGATTAATATACTCTATTATTCCTATTTGGTAGGGTTCCTACAGATTTGAGGAATTTTATAGAACCACTCACACAAGTGAACCTGCTTTACCCATGACTGAGCTTGTGTGATCATTGCATTTCATATCTCTACAAAGATATTTGTAAGAGTATGCTGATTCCCCAACAGTGACTCACTGGTATTATAGTCATAGGATAAAACTTTTTTCGTTTTGTGAAGTGCACAGATTTACAATTCTAAACTTTTAAAGCAAGTTGCCAGTCTTTGCATCACATTGAAAACCTTATCAAGATCTGACTGTATATTTATGCGGCTTCTTTCAGACAGTGCTTCATTACAAATAACTGCATCATCTACAAAAATTCTGAGGTTATTGTTAATATTGTCTACAATGTCATTAATATACAACAAGAATAGCAAGAGCACCAACACACTTTTCTGGGGCACACCTGAAGTTACTTCTATACCACATGAGGACTCTCCATCGTAGATAACGTACTGCGTCCTCCCTACCGAAAAGTCCTTAATCCACTCACAAATTTCACTTGATACCACATATGATTGTACTTTTGAAAATAAGCATAGGTGTGGTACTGAGTCAGATGCTTTTCAGAAGTCAAGAAATACTACATCTACTTGACTGCCGTGATCCAAAGTTTTCAGTGTATCATGCAAGGAAAGTACGAGTTGGGTTTTACGTGATCAGTGTTTTCGGACACCATGCTGGTTGACATTGAGGAGGTCATTCTGTCCGAGGTACCTCATTGTGTTTGAGCTCAGCATGTGTTACAGGAATGTACAACAAACTGATGTCAAGGATACTGGACGGTAGACCTATAGATCACTTCTACAACACGTCTTGGAGATGTGTGGAACCTATGCTTTTTTCCAAGAACTGGGCATAGTTTTTATGTTTGAGGATGTATGATATATTATAGTTGGGAGAGGGGCTACTCAGCCACAAATTCACTATACTTGTATAATCTGTCGACAGGGATCCCATCGGGCCCTAGAGCTTTGTTCAGTTTTAACAATTTCAGCTGTTTCTCAATTCCGCTGACACTTATGCTTGTTTCATTCCTGCAAATCAGGCACTTGTTGATAAAGAAAACCCAGGTACAATTTCAGGTGTTCCTTTGCCCAAGTTCTCCATACATCAGGGTGAAGAGGGGGGGGGGGGGTGTACTGTTACTCATAAATAACACTTAGTTGCATACTGTCTGAAATGGCAGCTCTCCCATCCGCTTTCAAAAGGAAGCATACAGTTCTGTTGCATTCTCTTAGCAGTACCTATTAGCTGTAATTTGTAGGTAGTGGTCATCAACTGGTGTTGTTGAATGTGGGCAACCACTAACTCAGTTCTTCATTGTTTTGTTCCTCACAATAGTGGCTGTTTGATCAAATTTAGGTGTTGTACTGTACACCAATTCAATGGGCATCTTCATGTGCTGACAACACTTCTTGCTGTAAAGTGACAGTATGTACATGTTTTAAGGTTGAAATGGTTCTTTGAGACATGCTGAAAGACAGAAAAATGTAAACAGACCACATTTCTCCATCCACGATTGGAGAGACAGAGTGCTCAACAGAACTGCACTGAGAATGCATGTGTACCTTCTAAACACAAGTGGCTGTATGCAGTAGTAACCTGTGATAGAAAGAGTATTGAGAAAGATGTTTCTGATCACAAAGCACAAACTGTGCAAGTCATGAAGTTGATACTAATTTTTTTTTCAGTTATTAAAAAAATGAGATTACAGACCACAATGGGTAAATAAGTATTTCCGCAGGAACATAAATCTATAAAATTCAGGCCAAGCTACAGATCAGAGTATCACCATGACCTTGATTAGAAAAATGATGAGAAAGGTACTGATGATATCAGTGGTCAAAGCTGAATGGCAGTATTGCAAACTATACTACTCCACGATACTGTGCATAAGTGTTTTTGTAAATATTCTTAAGTTGTGGCAATTGAAGTTTTGAATAAATTTTGTGAATCTTATTCATAGACTCTCTTAGATGTCAGATAAGTGCATTTTATTCACTACAATAAAATTTGTTGACAGCATGCTGTTAATTGATGTCTTCATATTACTCACAATATTAATTTGGTGTAATGCAGTAAGAGGGTCCGCATAATCACTGATGAAACAGTCGTCCTTTTTAAAGATTTGTCACTGACAGTAAATGGTTAAAATAACTGTATGTTTGACAGCTGAAGAATAGGTTACTGCATGCATGAGGTGCATTTAAGTTGTAACACCTCTGATATTGTTTTCTCATTAATTAATTTATAGAAACTATGAAACTTTTGTCACTTCTTGACGTAATCTACCTGCAGCCAAACACATTTTTCACAATGTTGACGCCACGATTCCATGGCTGTCATGAACATTTGTGTAGGAGTGTGGTCTGACTACGGGAAATTGGTGATGCAGTATCGGTACGCTAGTGAATGTGCAACCACGGAGTGTTTGTTTTGTCGGTGAAAATGGCAATGTTGCATTCATTGTCACAATCAATGAAAAGAAAGTATCATTCAAGCCACCATCACACATTAGCATTGCTGCCATGTGGTTGTCTCTCAGTATTTGTGGCAACCACCTCGAGGTTTTCACGCAGAGTTATGTGCACAGAACCTACAAAATAACAACTTTGGAGGCGATGTGGTCCATTCTCACTTGGCGACCCTCCAAAACAACTTTCTCTATTCACTTAATCATTTCATCAGATCAGCAGGTGCAAGGTCGAGATTGTCTTGCTTTGTTGTCACACAATGTTCTGCCTTCTTTGAACTTTAAACACATCCAGGACACTATCACCATGCATCATTCAATTGGCGATGAATTTTAGTCAGTTTCACACCACAGAAATGGAGAAAATGAATGATTACGCGCTACTCTTGTAACGAAAATGTCATCATTTTATGTATCAAAAACAGTCCTCACTCTCACCACTACCGCTACAGTTGTGTGTGCCACATGGTGCTGCTATCTCTGTCACGCAATCACAATGAGTGCACCTGTATTTTAAAACAAACCTCATGCTTCTCTCTGTTTCCTATCCTGAGGAAAAAAAGTCAAAGGGGTCATTACTTGAATGCACCTCGTAGTTTGCTAAACTTGCTGCCTTTTCTTTGTTGTAAGTTCCTGTAAAAAAAATGTTGAGAAGTAAGACTGTATCAGCTACACAATCTCGTTATTCTTAGGCACTACTTGTTTCACAGCACTTAAAGGTGCAAAATGGGAGTTAAATCATGATATACATAACACATTATTACTAGAAGACCCAGCATTCAAAGCAGCCCAATAGAGTAGATTATTCGCAAAAAGGGTCTAAAAATAATAAAATATCGAGAAGAATTCTTCCGTCAAACTGATCGTGAAAGTCTAGAGGTGAACACCTACTATCATATGATATCTAAGTGACAATCCACTGGCTGAAAACTTTTGCTGTCATAACAACAGTGTCAAGGAAAGTGGACTGCTGTGTAAGGGTTCCCACTGGAACCAAGAACAGAGCTAGGCACTGAAGTGAGAAGTGCAAGCCAGGATGCCCAAGTACTACTGAGAAACATGAGTAACCTCCACTTAGAAATCCATTTTCTTTTACATAGAGTTTTTGTGTCAGCAAAAGTGTTTAGTCAGTGGACTAAAATCAAACCTTGGAAGATCCAGGATGGAATGTAACAATATTATGAGAAGGAAAGATGCTAATCACCATATAGTGGCGATGCTGATTCGCAGATAGGCACAACAAGAAGACCTTCACAATTACAGCTTTCGGCCATTGCCCTTCATCAACAATAGACACACACACACGCACACAAACTGCTGTCTCAGGCAACTGAAACTGGTATGTGTGAGTTGCGGCATGTGTGTGTCTACGGCCGAAAGCTTTAATTGTGAAAGTCTTTTTGTTGTGTCCATCTGCAACTCAGCATCTCTGCTGCATGGTGAGTAGCAAAAGCCAGTGGACTGTCGCTTAGATACCATGTGATATTGGGTGTTCACCTTTACTTGTTGAAGTTCAGTTTGATGGTAGCGTTCTTCACCATAATTTATTACTCGTAGGACATAAGCCTTTTTTGCGAATAATCTATTCCAAGGGACTGACTACATACGCTGGTTCTTCTCATAATATGTAATGTATGGCATGACTCACCTCCAACTTGCACCTGAAGATGCAGCTGTAAGTGCTGTGAAACTGGCAGTCCTAAGAATAAAAAGATTTTAGAGCTGAAGTGATTTTATTTCTCAATGTGATTTACTGTGGCTGTGGTTGCTCTAACTATAAAACTGTGGAGTTCACATGTGCAGTGCAACTAACTTGTTGTTGTAGAACAGTATGCCCCAACTGCTCAACTCACTGATGTTAATTACACAATCATCTTAACTGACATGCAGTCCCCAAATTCACACGTCATCTCAGATCCATTATTTTCCACCCATATCTTTTCCAACATTTTCCCATCCCTTATTTTCCACCCATATCTTTTCCAACATTTTCCCTCTTGGAAATGAATGTAATGTGTTTAGTTACGGTAGACTGAAGATGCACACTGAGATGATAAGAGTCGTGGGACGCCTCCCAATATCGTGTCAGGTCTCCTGGTGTAGTGCAGCAATTCATCGGGCCATGGAGTCAGGAAGTCATTGGAAGTCTTCTGCAGAAGTACTGAGCTATGCTGCCTCTACTGCCATTCATAATTGCGAAAGTTTGTTTGTGCAGGATTTTGTGCACAAACTGACCTTTCAATTATGTCTCGTAAATGTTTCATGGGATTCATGTTTGGCGATCTGGGTGGCCAAATCATTCGCTCAAATTGTCCAGAATGTTCTTCACACCAATAGGAAACAATTGTGGCCCAGTGACATGGTGCATTGTCATCCATAAAAATTCTACTGTTGTGGTCTCCAGGTAGCCAAACGCAGTCCACACCATTATGGAGCCACCACCAGTTTGCACAGTACCTTATTGACAACTTGGATCTATGGTTTTCTGAGATCGGCACCACACTCAAATCCTACCATTAGCTCTTACCTCATCTGACCACTCCACGCGTTTCCATTCATCTAAGGTCCAACCAACATGGTCACGAGCTCGGGAGAGGTGCTGCTGTTAGCAAAGGCACCCGCATGGTCATTTGCTGCCATAGCCAATTTTTGCCACATTCTCTTAACGGATACATTCATCGCATATCCCACTTTGATTTCTGCAGTTACTTCATGTCTGTTAACAGTGACAATTCTATAGAAATGTGATCACCGTCATTAAGTGAAAGCTGAAGACCACTCTCTTGTTCATGGTGAGAAGTAACGCCTAAAATGTGGTATTCTTGGCACGGTCATGATACTGTGGATCTCAGAATACTGAATTCCTTATTTCTGATATGGAATGTCCCCCGTGTCTCATCGTGCAGCCATAATCAAAAACCTTTTCACATGAATCACCTGAGTACGAATGACAGCTCCACCAATGCACTGCCTTTTCTACCAAGTGTATGTGATACGACTTCCATCTGTGTAGGCATCCTGCTATCCCATGACTTTTGTCACCTCCGTGTTACTACAGGTTGTGTTCCTACTTCTGATACATTTAATTATGTACTCCATGTATCACATTAAAGGAGGTACTCACTACCCCTTGTCTATTTTTAAACCACACATGTAAATACATGTTACTAATTTATTGAACAAACTTCTTTTCCATTTTCCAACAGCTTTAGGAGCACAATGGTTGGTGTTCTTGGTGGCGGAATCAGCGGACTTGCAGCTGCTCATTATCTCTTAAAAACAAAAGTTCAGCCAGTTACAGTTCTGGAAGCATCACATCGCATTGGAGGCTGGATACAAACAACAAATTCTCCAACTGGAAATATATATGAACATGGGCCAAGGACAATCAGAGTCCGAGGTCCTCTGGGAGAGAACACACTTCTCTTGGTAAAGGAACTGGGATTGTCAAATAAAGTGTTGCCAATACCTAGTACACATCCTGCTGCACGGAATCGAATGGTCTATGTTGACAAGAAGCTACACCTGTTGCCATCCAACCTTACTTCAGTATTGTTTCGAAAACCACCTTTCACAAAACCAATCATTAGTGCTTTACTGAAGGATATCTCCACTGCCAAGAAGGAAGTCAGTGATGAAAGCATATATGATTTTGTGGAAAGGAGATTGGGTAAAGAACTAGCTGAATATGCTATTAGTCCACTAATTTGTGGTGTGTGTGCTGGAGATGCAAAGAAGATAAGCGCAAAGTTTCTGATGAAATCATTGTTTGAGGCAGAACAGAAACATGGTTCAATTTTTAAAGGCATGATTATGAATATGTTACAGAATAGGAAGAATAAAATTCCTCCAAGTCAGGAAGAACTATGTGAAAGAGCCAGGAAAGAGAGATGGAATGTTTGGTCTTTAGAAGGGGGCATGGAGGAACTGCCCAAGGCATTAGAGTCTAATGTTAGGCAAAAAGGTTGTGAAATAGTTCTTAATGCTCCTTGTACAGAAATGCAAATACTGAATGACAAGGAAGTGTTTGTGAAGGCTGGGTCAGTTGAACACAAATTTAATCATGTATTTTGTGCCTTGCCAGCATACAAACTTGCTGAACTTGTTCACAGACAGCACCCTCAACTAAGCAGTGACTTGGCAGCTATACCATATGTTTCTGTTGGACTTGTGAATTTGCAGTATGATGGGAAATGTTTGAAGCAAGATGCCTTTGGATTTCTGGTACCACCATCACAGAAGCTCCCAATATTGGGCATTGTTTTTGACAGTTGTTGTTTTGGTAAGAATGATAAAACTGTTCTCACTGTAATGATGGGAGGGGCATGGTTTGAAGAACTATTTGGAGAAAATCCTAGTCCAGATACTTTCTTATCCACTGCAGTAAAATATACTACAGATATCCTTGGTATTGTAGGGAAACCAGAATCGCACTCTGTTTCTATCCTTCGGAACTGTATACCCCAATATGTATTAGGTCACCATGATAGAGTAGATAGAATTAGGAAGTACATAAAACAGAATAACTTACCAATATCAGTTGTTGGAGCATCTTATGATGGTGTTGGTGTGAATGATGTGATATTCTCATCGAAACAAGCTGTTGTTAATATGCACTGAATTACATTTCAACAGCCACAAGTTTATTTGTTACCTTTATAAGATTACTTGTGAAGAATATTTCATTCATGATATCATATTTCAGGAGAATGTTTGAAGTGTAAAACAATTCTGAGTAGAGAACACTTTGCAGAATACCTCACACAATCCAAACAAGGGGATGAGGAGTATGTGACATCAAACATATGCCACTTTGGAGTTTTTGTTTGTCAACTCTGATTTCACTGCTAGGCTGATTAGTTTCAAAATGTGTTGTCTTACTGAAATCTATTGTTAATTATTTTTGTACTCTTAATACTGATTGAAATGTAACATATCATGACATATGCTCAAATGTGATGTCTGTACATTTGCTTCGTCTTGTCATGGAGAATTTTGATTATAATGTTTCTAAATGGAACTGTAATATTACAAATCAGTGTTTGTTACCATTACCAAAGCAGTTTTATATTTTTTTGCAGTTTAGGCTCACTTTTGATATACACGTACTTGAAACTGAATATTAGATGTATCTCCATTCCTAAAAGACTGTGCAATTTGTGTATGTAATTGTTGAATAAAATCTATTTATTTTCCCAGTAAATTCCTGGAAGAAATATTTCATACGCAGTTATTCATTTTGTCTTAAATGGACTAAAACATTTTTTAAAGAGGGGTAGAAAAGAGAGGTCTGTGAGGATTATTCTGAAAGTTATGAGAATGATTGGGTTTTGGTTCATTGTTGTCCTTTAGACAAATGAATGCAATAGCAGTAACTTATACTATTTATTGTTCAAAGTTTCTACAATTCATGACCAAGTCTTCTGTTCCTACGAGGTTTTCAAAAGGATACAGTGAAAGCAACCAAAGGCAGGTCTTTGTGGCTTTTGTTCAGCCATAGTAATATACCTGCTGACAGGGTGAAAAGTCTCAAATCTGAACAATATTGCACCTGCATTACAATCACAGTTGGCCTGTGAAACCACCTGTGAGCATTGTTTTGTCACCAGAAGCTTTGTGTTAGAACAGGAATTCTTTTCCCACCCTTTAAGAACACTTCTGGTTCTGAAGAGCTAACAGATGGTAAAATTTCATGAGGTAGTTGTGACAGTACAGTTCATCCACAGGGTGTCTAAAAGAATGTGTCAAATGCTATTCACAAAACATTTGCACCACTATGGTGGCACACTTTTCTCAGTTCTATTCACATCATCTGCTAAACTATGTGCAGTAAAGAGGGCAATTTAGACAATGCAGTGATGAATGGTACTCCTAAAAAATATTTAAGAAAATAGAAAGGCGTAGTAATTTGTGGTGGACGAAAAGATAGTAGCGAAAAATGATGTGCATGCTAGCTCACTAGAGACGGTAACACCATTTTCTACAACTTCAAACAAGATATCATTTGTCCAGTTTTGCATATGACAGCACCAAGTGTATCAAAGACAGATTTCACAAAAACAGTATCACGAACCTGAGAGTTGCTATTACTCTTTGTTAACAAGGGGGGGAAAAAAATATCAAATACACCATATTTATTACATATTTTAAGCAGGTCACATCACAGCCAGTACATGAAGTACTGAATGATAAAAAGTTATTATGTACATAAATTACATTGCAGTATATACTTAACTGTTACTAACTGAATATATAACCTAGAGTTAATCCATCATCATCACTGTCAAAACAACTACAAACGAAACTGTTTTTATCAAGTTTGCAAAATAATTATTATCTAAGGTGTTTTACAGAATACAAATAAAGGTAAATAACCATAACCATGGACCTTGCCATTGGCGGGGAGGCTTGCATGCTCAGCTGTACAGACAGCTGTACTAGAGGTGCAACCATGACGGAGGGGTATCTTTTGAAAATGTGTGCCCTGAAGATGGCCAGCAGCCTTTTCAATAGTTGCAGGGGCAACAGTCTCGATGATTGACTGAACTGGCCATGCAACACCAACCAAAACAGCATGATGTGCTGGTGCTGCGAATGGCTGAAAGCAAGGGGGAAACTACAGCTGTAATTTTTCCCAAGGGCATGCAGCTTTACTGTACGGTTAAATGATGACGGTGTCCTCTTGGGTAAAATATTCCGGTAGTAAAATAGTCCACCCTTCAGATCTCCAGGCAGGACTACTCAGGAAGATATCGTAATCGGGAGAAACAAAACTGGCGTTCTACAGATCGGAATGCTCAATGTCAGATCCCTTAATCGGGCAGGTAGGTTAGAAATTTTAGAAAGGGAAATGGATAAGTTGAAGTTAGATATTGTAGGAATTAATGAAGTACAGTGCCAGGGGGAACAAGGTCTCTGGTCAGGTAAATAAAGGCTTATAAACACAAAATCAAATATGGGTAACACAGGAGACGGTTTAATAATGAATAGAAAAATAGGAATGCAGATAAGCTACTACGAACAGCATAGTGAACGCACTGTTGTAGCCAAGATAGACAGAAAGCCCACGTCTACTGCAGCAGTACAAATATACATGCCAAATAGCTCCACAGATGATGAAGAGATTGAAGAAATTTACGATGCGATAAAAAAAATTATTCTAGTAGTTACAGGAGATGAAAGTTTAATAGTCATGGGGGACTAGAATTCATTTGTAGAAAAAGTGATAGGTGGGTAGGGACTGGGGGGTAAAGAATGAGAGAGGAAGCCGCCTGGTAGAATTGTGCGTAGAGCATAACTTAAAACATGGCTAACACTTGGTTTAAGTGTCATGAAAGAACGTCGTATATGTGGAAGAGGCCTGGAAACACCAGAAGGTTTCAGGTAGATTATACCCACATCAAAAAAAGTTTTGCATCACCTCAGTTCCGAGAGTTCCAGAACCTGTACAGAAAATTGGAATAGAGATCAACATAAACATCATTTTTGCCCTTTTTATTGCTCATGAAAACCACACATTTTCATGTTGTACCAACATAAGGCGAAATCTTCAGAGATGGCAGTCCAGACTGCTGTACACACCAGTACCTCTAATACCCAGTAGCACATCCTCTTGCATTGATGCTTGCCTGTATTTGTCCTGGCATACTATCCACAAGTTTATCAGGGCACTGTTGGTCCAGATTGTCCCACTCCTCAATGGTAATTCAGTGTAGATCCCTGAGGGGTTGGTGGGTCACGTCGTCCATAAACAGCCCTTTTCAATCTATCCCAGGCATGTTCGATAGGGTTCATGTCTGGAGGACATGCTGGCCACTCTAGTCGAGCAATGTCATTATCCTGAAGGAAGTCATTCACAAGTTGTGCATGATGGGAGGTGCGAATTGTCATCCATGAACATGAATGCCTCACCAATGTGGTGCCGATGTGGTTGCACTATCGGTTGGAGGATGGCATCCACGTCTTGTACAGCCATTACAGCGCCTTCCATGACCATCAGCAGCACATGTCGGCCCCACATAATGCCACCCCAAAACAAAAGGGAACCTCCACCTTGCTGCACTCGCTGAACAGTGTGTCTAAGGTGTTCAGCCTGAGAGGGTTGCCTCCAAACAAGTCTCCAACAATTGTCTTGTTGAATGCATATGCAACACTCACCAGTGAAGAGAACGTGATGCCAATCCTGAGCGGTCCATTCTGCATGTTGTTGGGCCCATCCGTACTGCGCTGCATGGTGTTGTGGTTGCAAAGGCGGACCTCACCGTGGACGTCGCGAGTGAAGTTGTGCATCATGCGGCCTATTGCACACAGTTTGAGTCGTAACACGATGTCCTGTGGCTGTACAAAAAGCGTTATTCAACATGGCATTGCTGTTAGGGTTCCTATGAGCCATAATCCATAGGTAGCGGTCATCCACTGCAGTAGTAGCCCTTGGGCGGCCTGAGTGATGCATGTCATAGACAGTTCCTCTCTCTCTGCATCTCCTCCATGTCTGAACAACAGAACTTCGGTTCACTCCAAGAAGCGTGACACTTCCCTTGTTGAGACCCCTTTCTGGCACAAAGTAGCAATGCGGATGCAATTCAACCTCGGTATTGACCGACTTCTCATGGTTGAACTACAGACAGCACGAGCTGTGTACCTCCTCCAGGGTAGAATGACTGGAACTGATCGGCTTTCGGACCCCCTCCGTCTAATAGGCACTACTCATGCATGTTTGTTTACATCTTTGGGTGGGGTTAGTGACATCTCTGAACAGTCAAAGGGACTTCGTCTGTGGTACAATATCCACAGTCAACGTCCATCTTCAGGAGTTCCGGGAACCGGGTTGATGCAAAACTTTTCTTTGATGTGTGTATAATGGTAAGACAGAGATTTAGGAACTAGGTTTTAAATTGTAAGACATTTCCATAGGCAGATGTGGATGCTGACCACAATCTATTGGCTATGAATTGTAGATTAAAACTGTAAAAAGGTAGGAAAGTAAGGAAACAGGATCTGGATAAACTGAAAGAACCACAGGTTGTAGTGTGTTTCAGAGGGAGCATTAGGGAACAACTGACAAGAACAGGAGAAAGGTATAGTGTAGAAGCAGAATGGGTAGCTTTGAGAAATGAAATAATGAAGGCAGCAGAGGATCAAGTACGTAAAAAGACGAGGGCTAGTAGAAATCCTTAGGCAACACAAGAGAGATTGAATTTAATTTATGAAAGGAGAAAATGTAAAAAGCAGACAAAAAGTCTCAAAAAATGAGATAGACAGAAATGCAAAATGGCTAAGCAGGGATGGCTAGAGGACAAATATAAGGATGCAGGAGCATATACCACTAGGGGTTAGATGGCTGCCACCTACAGTAGAGAACTGCCTGTATGAATAACAAGAGCTCAGATGGAAAACCAGTCCTAAGGGAAAGCCGAAAGGTGGAAGAAGTATAAAGAGGGTCTATACAAGGACAATGCACTTGAGGGCATAATTATGGAAATGAAAGAGGACGTAAATGAAGGCGACATGGGAGATATGATACTGCATGAAGAATTTGACAGAGCACTGAAAGACTTAAGTCAAAACAAGGCTCCAGAATAGACAACATACCACTAGAACTACTGATAGCCATGGGAGAGCCAGCCATGATAAAAGTTTTCCATCTGGTGAGCAAGATGTATTCAAGAAGAATATAGTAATTCCAATTCCAAAGAAACCAAGTGTGAAAATTACTGAACCATCAGTTGCAAAATACTAACATTAAGTCTTTACAGACGAATCTAAAAACTGGTAAAAGCCTACCTCGGGGATGATAAGTTTGGATTCCATACAAATGGAATAACATGCGAGGCAATATTGATTTATGACTTATCTTAGAAGATAGTTCAAGGAAAGGCAAAGCTACATTTATAGGTTTTGTAGACTTAGAGAAAGCTTTTGACAATGTTGACTGTAATACTCTTTCAAATTCTGAATGTGGCAGGGGTAAAATACAGGGAGCAAAAAGCTATTTACAATTTGTACAGAAACCGGATGGCAGTTACAAGAGTCGAGAGGCACGAAAAGGAAGCAGTGGTTGAGAAGGGAGTGAGACAGGGTTGTAGCCTATCCCCAGTGTTAATCAATGTATTGATCAAGTAATAAAGTAAACAAAAGAAAAATTGGAGTAGGAATTAAAATCCAGGAAGAAATAAAAATCATGAGGTTTACCAATGAAATTGTAATTCTGTCGGAAACAGCAGAGCACAGGACTTGGAAGAGCAGTTGAACAGAATGGACAGTCTTCAAAGGTGGATATAAGATTAACATCAACAAAAGCCGAGGATAATGGAATGTAGTCAAATTAAATCAGGGGATGCTTAAGGAATTAGATTAGAAAATGAGACACTTAAAGTAATATATTAAGTTTCGCTATTTGGGCAGCAAAATAACTGATGATGGTCGAAGTAGAGACAATATAAAATGCAGATTGGTGATGGCAAGCAAAGTGTTTCTGAAGAAGAGAAATTTGTTAACATCAATTACAGATTTAAGTGTCAGGAAGTTTTTTCTGAAATTATTTATATTGAGTGTAGCCATGTAGGGAAGTGAAACATGGGCAATAAACAGTTTAGACAAGAAGGGAATAGAAGCTTTTGAAATGTGGTGCTACAGAAAAATGTTGAAGATTATATGGGTACATCATGTAACTATTTATTTATTTGTCCTCTGAATCAATACTGTAGCATGGAGAGCTGCTATCACACCAGTCTTTGGACTGAGGACCAGAACAAGAGCAACAACAACCTCAAATAGGTCATCTCTTTTTACATGGCACCTTGTGATTCCTGTGCATCCACAGCAAAATCCAAGCTAGGAACCTAACTACTTTTGTATGTAAACTGTTTCTGTATCACTGCCGTGGCCTCTTCTGTGGTATGTTTTTTCATGTGCATTGTGTCAGTAGTGAACTAATCTTATTTTCAGAGTCATGGCTGCCAGTAGAGTTTAAGACAATTGCTTTTCTAGGTGTCATGCTTTAAATTTACATTTTTTTTATTGTGAACACTTCACACATTACAGGGGCACACCATCTCAAATAATGTGATCAATCACTTAACATCTACATGTGTACTCTGCAAACTATTGTGAAGGGCATGGCAGAGAGTACTCCCCACTGTATGAGTTATGGATGTTTTCCATTCCATTCACATGAGGCAGAGTGCAGGAGTAATTTCTGTTAAAATGCCTCTGTGCACATTGTAATTACTTCACTCTTGTCCTCACAGTCCCTATCGGAGCAATTCATAGAAAGTGAAGTATATTCTTAGACATCATTTAATGGCAGTTCTTGAAATTCTGTAAGTAGGCTTTTGTGGGATAGTATATGTCTATCTTCAAGGGTCTGGCAATTAACTTTCTTTGGCATCTCTGCGAGAGAGTCCAACAAACCTGCATTTGTGCTGCCTTTCTCTGTATGCATTCAATGTCCACTGATTGTCCTATTTAGTAAAAGTCCCACACACTTGAGAAATATTCAGGGATGGATTGCACGAGTGATTTGTTGCAGTGATACTGCATACTGATTTGCAGACAAGACCACATCACCAAACATAGGTTTAAAAGACTTGCTTCTGGCAGTAGTCATTCCAAAAAGTGTTTACTTTAATCTGTACAAGTACAGCCAGAGATAGCTGTTTTTCTGTTTGCCAAGTGTTAGAAACACGTTGCAAACGAACTGGCAGCACAATGTGAACAATGTTTCAGGCCTATGAGCAGTCCAGTCCAGCAGTTGCTTTCCGCGATATCATGGTTCTAATAATATCACCTCATTTTCACAATTTGAAACACAATATCTACATTTACATATATACTTTGCAAACCACTGTGAGGTGCATGGCAGAAGGTATGTCCCATTGTACCAAGTTATTAGGGTTTTTCCCCATTCTATTCACATATGGAGCACAGGAAAATGATTGCTTGAATGCCTCTGTGAATGCATTAATTATTCCAATCTTATCCTCGTGATCTCTATACAAGCGATACTTAGGGGGTTGCATCATATTCCCAGAATAATCATTTAAAGCTGGTTCTTGAAACTTTTTTAACAGACTTTCTCAGGATAGTCTGTGTGTCTCTTCCAGAGACTTCCAGTTCAGCTCCATCAGTCTCTTTGTGACACTCTCCAACAGATTAAACAAACCTGTGACCATTGATGCTGCCCCCTCTGTATAATTCAGTATTCCCTGTTAGTCCTATCTGCTATGGATCCCACACACTTGAGTAATATTCTACAACTGGCCACACCAGTGATTTATAAGCAATCTCCTTTGTAGATTTATTGCACATCTCCACTATTCTACCAATAAACCGAAGTTTACCACGACTGAATCTATGTGATCATTCCCTCTAATGGCAATGCTGCTGTCATATTCTGTTTATGAATGTATCATCTTTCATGTTCATGGATATAAACACTTGGGTACAGTCGGTATGCATAAAAGCGAACAACTTGTTTATTATAACAAATTTTCTTTTTAAAACTCTTGAAAAATCAATGGTAAATGAGGCTATCAGCACTGTAGTCGCCTAACCCACAGCACACTGGTTTGTGGGAATGGCCACTGGAAGATACTGACATTTGCAGAATTGATGTGTAAGGTAGCAATTGTGGCGTATAGCAAATGATTGTGGTATACATAATATGGTATGGCGTCCAGTAATCAGCTATACGTGGAGTTAACTGTAATAGTGTTTTTAGACCGTTTCATGTGTGGGTTAGGCCACTATTCCTTCAGCACACTTGGTTGTAATACATGAAATATGTGGGATAGGCTGTTATTGCTTTACACACTGCAGTCAAACAATGGACATGATACACATGAGGCATTAATGTTCGTCATCCATATCATCATTTACAGGGATGGTGTCGCCACACGGCTGTGCAGATGTCTTCAAGTTACGGTAATAACCATGGTGCAATGGGGGTACGTATTGCGGCAAGGCAATTAAATCGGTCTTTTTCAGCGTGTCCATTGGGATATAGTACGTCCAGAGTCTCAATTACTTTTGACCCTCGTTTAGCAAAACTGACGGGACATCTGGCTCATTGGAGTACTTATCTAAACGTACTGTGGACATGAAATATTTCCTTGTCATCAGTATAGCGATGGAGGGTGGTTGTTTTTGTGCAGCGATAATGATAATCATCCAGTCAGAGGGTGTGTATATGTTCGGGTGAAATTTCCTGTTCTTCGCGATGATACCGAAGTCCTTGTCACATGGTAGGTATGAAAGTCCCTGACTAGCAATCTATGGTGGATTACTTCTGATATGAAATCTGCATGCAGAACCATGAACTGACATAGTAAGGCCATTTTTATATTCTGATTTTGCTTGCCACATCGATTCAAGTACATAATCAGTAGCTTTCTTTGGACGTTATGTTTAATGCAATGCATGAGACACAATCCAATTTCTTGTGGTCCTCGGGATGCTTCGCCCTCACTCCATACATACATGGTAGCTTTCTTGGTGCATAGGTCCACTACTGCCACTTATAGTAACAGATACCTTTCGTAAGTACCGGTGTCGGTAAAGTCCTCATCAAATCTAAGGCAATCACGGTCATATCGTTGTCCTGATGCCTTCTTTCTGCTACATTGCTATGCTTTCCTGTCCGCGTGCTCTCGGTCTTTGATTGATGTAACTCTCTTTCACATTCCCATTTACCCTTCTCTTCCACGGTGTCGGCTGCAGCATGTTTGATGTTATAGAGGTCGCATTTATCACAGGAATCACTTACAGGGGGATGAAAGTACAGATTAAATCTTGTATTAAATATCTGACCAAACATGCAGTATGAGACTGGATCATCATGTTCGGCTTTATACAAATCGTATAACTTCCTCATTCTCAGGTCTGGTGACAAATACTTACGATCCACTGTTTCATTCATTCGTGCATAATGGCTCCGATATGCTGGAAACTGTGTTATGAAGCTCTCTACTGCAACCATCTTTGCTATTGGTGTTTTGTTTTTAGCAGGGCATGCGCCTCGCTTATCGATAGGTGGAGTCTGGTGCTGCACTTTGTGCAAAAGAACCCTTGTAATCCTACCATCTGATATCTGCAAAATGTTCTTAAAGAATGTTTTACACACCTTCACGTCCACTCCCTCTTCATTCTGGAAATGGTACACAGGAATTCCAAGTATTCATTTTCAGGTCACTGTCATGCATTACTGTTTGGCTGTGAGAAAGTTTTACAGCTAGTTCAGTCACACTGCACATACACGGCAGCTGTAGTGAATATAACATTTATTGCATAAATACATTATACTACGATTATGTCTTTCATATTGATGGGTTTGCAGAACTGGAGATATGACACTGAGTTGTTGAAATATGGTATTCATCTTACATATTACAGTGTTGACAATGTGGAGCCACAGTCAACAATCAACTTATACAATGCCTGTGACAAGAACTGTGTTTTTATCTTGATTTACAATGTATTTTCTAGTGTAGTCATGTGCTCTGGCTTTACTTACTTCTGCAGAGATCCACTATCTTGGGCTATATTTAAGCTACCAATGGAAGCCGGCATTCCCACTGCCGAAGTTCTTGCCATTGAAGAAGCCCTACAATATGCAGCAAATCAGTTTGACAACTTCCTTAATGTCATAGATTCGGGGAATGCAATGGAAAAGCAGCAATGGGACTCCAACACTAACCGCTATGTACTTGATGTAATTAAGGTAATCAGTGTCAAAGTCAATATAAACCTCGATCAAGGGACACACTGGTATCTCATGTAATGAGAGGGGAGCACCTGGCGAAACAAAGTGCGATTGGTGGCCAACCTTACTTCACTTGCCTTCCACATACAGACTTTGTTGTTGGCATAAAGAAAAAGGTCCATCAAGAATGGCCACAGATGTGGTAGGTTCACAACGTCCAAAGGAAGATGATATGCCACAATGCAGCTGACTATTCCATGTAAAACCTGGTTCTCCCAAATCAAGGAATCCAAATGCCACACCACATAGTAGTGGTCACAGCTGTTATCCTTCACATGTTTATAGGATGGAAGTTCAGCCATCTCCATACAACGAAGTCCACCCAACTGAGATTGCAGACCTTAACCATGTTTGATACTAGGCTTATCTCTCTCTCTCTCTCTCTCTCTCTCTCTCTCTCTCACACACACACACACACACACACACACACACACACACGCACACGCACATACAATGCCCGAAGTTTAAGGCCTTGATCAAAGCAGGAATTCCCCAACCTATGTCTATAATGGGCCTGTTTCAACAGCTGGCCAAAACGGCTTTCGTCAGTACCACCCGGTTTCTGCAAGAAGCAGATACCCAGTTGTAAGTCAGACACAGAGGTTCCAGCATAAGAAGATTCGATATATGGACTGGAATTCAACAGTAGGAAAAGGAAGAGAAGGAAAAGTAATAGGTGAATATGGAATGGAGGTAAGAAATGAAAGAGGAAGCCGCCTGGTAGAATTTTGTGCAGAGCATAACTTAATCATAGCTAAGGCTTGGTTCAAGAATCATGAAAGAAGGTTGTATATGTGGAAGAGGCCTGGAAACACTGGAAGGTTTCAGATGATTATATAATAGTAAGACAGATTTAGGAACCAGGTTCTAAATTGTTCGTCATTCCCAGGGGCAGATGTGGATTCTGACCACAATCTATTGGTTATGAACTGTAGATTAAACCAGTAGAAACTGCAAAAATGGGGAATTTAAGGAGCTGGTACCTGGATAAACTGAAAGAACCAGAGGTTGTACAGAGTTTCAGGGAGAGCATTAGGGAACAACTGATAAGGACAGGGGAAAGGAATGCAGTAGAAAAAGAATGCGTAGCTTTGAGAGATGAAATAAGGAAGGCAGCAGAGGATCAAGTAGGTAAACAGACGAGGGCTAGTAGAAATCCTTGGGTAACACAAGAGAGATTGAATTTAATTGATGAAAGGAGAAATTGAAAAGGAATAAAAAGTCTCAAAAATGAGAAAGACAGAAGTGCAAAATGACTAAGCAGGGATGGCTAGAGGCATATATCACTAGGGATAAGACAGATACTGCCTACAGGAAAATTAAAGATACCTTTGGAGAAAAGAGAGCCACTCGTATAATATCAAGAGCTCAGATGGAAAACCAGCTCTAAGCAAAGAAGGGAAAGCAGAAAAGTGGAAGGAGTATATAAGAGGGTCTATACAAGGGCGATGTACTTGAGGACAATATCCTTATTGAAATGGAATAGGACATAGATGAAGATAAAATGGGAGATATGATACTGCATGAAGAGTTTTACAGAGCACTGAAAGACCTAACTTGAAACAAGGCCCTGAGAGTAGACAACATTCCATTAGAACTACTGATAGCTGTGGGAGAGCCAGCCCTGACAAAACTCTACCATCTGGTGAGCAAGATGTACGAGACAGGCGAAATACCCTCAGACTTCAAGAAGAATATAATAATTCCAATCCCAAAGAAAGCAGGTGTGAAAATTACCAAACTAGAAGTTTCATAAGTCACAGCTGCAAAATACTAACATGAATTCTTTACAGATGAATAGAAAAACTGGTAGACGCCGACCTCAGAGAAGATCAGTTTGGATTCCATAGAAATGTTGGAACACGTGAGGCAATACTGACACTACGACTTATCTTAGAAGATAGATTAAGGAAAGGCAAACCTATGTTTCTAGCATTTGCAGACTTAGAGAAAGCTTTTGACAATGTTGACTGGATATTCTCTTTCAAATTCTGGAGGTGACAGGGGTCAAACACAGGAAGCGAAAGGCTATTTACAATTTGTACAGAAACCAGATGGCAGTTATAAGAGTCGAGGGGCATGAAGGGAAGCAGTGGTCGGGAAGGGAGTGAGACAGCATTGTAGCCAATCCCCGATGTTATACAGTCTGTATACTGAGCAAGCAGTAAAGGGAACAAAAGAAAAATTTGGAGCAGAAATTAAAATCCATGGAGAAGAAATAAAAATCATGAGGGTTTGCCAATGATATTGTAATTCTGTCAGAGACAGCAAAGGACCTAGAAGAGAAGTTGAACGGAATGGACAGTGTCTTGAAAGTAGGATATAAGATGATGATCAACAAAAGCGAAACGATGATAATGGAATGTAGTTGAATTAAATCAGGTGATGCTGAGGGAATTAGAATAAGAAATGAGACACTTAAAGTAGTAGATGAGTTTTGCTATTTGGGGAGCAAAATAACTGATGGTCGAAGTAGAGAGGATATAAAAAGTAGATTGGCAATGACAAGGAAAGCGTTACTGAAGAAGAGAAATTTGAACATCAAGTATAGATTTAAGTGTCAGGACGAGGTTTCTGAAAGTATTTGTATGGATTGTAGCCATATATGGAAGTGAAACATGGACGATAAATAGTTTAGACAAGAAGAAAATAGAAGCTTTTGATATGTGGTGCTATTGAAGAATGCGGAAGATTAGGTGGGTAGATCACATAACTAATGAGGTGGTACTGAATAGAATTGGGGAGAAAAGAAATTTGTGGCACAACGTGACTAGAAGGAGGGATCGGTTTGTTGGACATGTTCTGAGGCATCAAGGGATCACCAGTTTAGTATTGGAAGGCAGTGTGGATGGTAAAAATTGTAGAGGGAGACGAAGAGATGAATACACTAAGCAGATTCAGAAGGATGTAGGTTGCAGTAGATACTTGGAGATGAGAAAGCTTGCACTGGATAGAGTAGCATGGAGAGCTGCATCAAACCAGTCTTTGGACTGAACACCACGACGATGACGGCAGCAACAACAACAACAGACTGAATTGAGTGTGTGAATGCACAAAGTGTACCACTTAAACAATGGGAACTCCAGGTAGGAACATGAACAATGCAGGAAGAAATGGATTTCTACTTACAGTAAAGACGACCCGTTAAGTTGCAGACAGACACAGTTAAAAGACACTTACATAAAGCTTTCGGTCACATTCTTCGTTATTAAAAGAGAAAAAACACACCATTCATACACACAAGCAAGCACACAACCAGCAACTCCGCCAGCTCGGGCCAGAATTACCTGGAATTAATGTAATTTCTAATTAATGTAATACTGTATACAAAATCTGTATTTGCTGACTTATCTGGTTAAATGGTTAATACCAAAGGGCAATAAATTAATATAAATATAAAATAAATCACACGCGCTAATAGGGACGGTACTGACACGTTTTCTATATTAAGCAACGCAGGCCGTAAGTCCAGAGTAACTGCATAATAGTATTGCCATGTTATATTAAAACTGTTTCCTCAATTGTGATGTTCAGCCACATTTACCATTTTATTATCTTTCAAGTGAGATGCAATAAGTTTAAAAGTATTCTTGTTATAAATGTCTCAGTGTAGAGAAACTGATATGTTGTAAAGAACTCATTGGTGTCAGAAGACAACCTCTTTGACACATAGTTTCATCGAACAAGCTGATTGTACATGATCTATAATGTGAACTTCTAAAAATACCTGAGGAATATCTGAACAGTGATTACAAGAAACTAATCATGAGGAAATAAAGACTAGTTTAAAAACACAATGAGTTCATTAGATACACAAATTAGTTATGAATGGACTGTCAAGATTCTCAGCTCTAGTGAGATCACTGTAAAGCAGCATGGTTTTTGTTGTAAATGCCACGGGAGGTCTGTGGTTGAAAGTGCAGTTATTCTTACTATACAATGTCTTAGGAAAATGGGAGCCAACAGGAAGGCTGTTATACACAAAGAAATACAACATACCACTTCTGTTTGTCAAGGGCTTTGGCTGTGAAGTAAGTATGACGTGTGATTTTTTTAAAAAAAACAAATTTCCCAGCATTAGGTTACTGGAATGAGATTGGACAGTAGGTACACCAGATATTTTCATGGGGCAAACATACAAAATTGTGCAGAATAATTGAACAAATAACTGGGCTTAGTCAAGAAAAAATTTCTCTCTTCACAATCACATAGGAAACCCCTCTATTTCTTGCAAATACAATGTGATCATTTCTTGCTTATGAACCACCATGATAGCATCTATGCTAAATTAATAAATGGTTTTGTACAAAAACTTCGGTGTGTGGGATTCTGATGATTTATATATTTTTCATGTGACAATGTAACCTATGAATATATGTTACATTACAACTAACAGAAAAGTATAGTTGACAAAATGCTGTTTATTTATAAATACACTTTTTTACAAAAATATGAATTTACACAGAAGCCTGTCACGTCACATTCTATGTCCCCACATACTTCACTTCATCAAATGCCTTCCTGGCTTTCTTCAGTTCTTCATTCATTGTAAGTAAATCCTTCACACGTGCATATTTCCTTGCGTCTTTTCGCACAAGGAAAACAATATCCTCAACCTGAACCCTTCCTGTCCTTCCAATTTCCATAGCTTTGTGTGTCTGAAAAATGAAATAACAAAAAAATCAGCAAAAAATAGCAATCACACTATTAATAACAGCTGGAGAAAATGTTAGTATACACACCATGGGGTAAAAGAAATGTGCAACAAATTTGGTAAGCAACTTGCTTTATTGTGTGAATGTGAAAATGTAGAAGGTTTAAAAAATATCAGAATAATTGCCCGCATTTGCTAATAACTGTCACATCTTCTTCAGCGATTGATGTGTAATAAAATGTCTTAATGACCTCTGTGTGTGTTCATGGGAAGTTACTCCTACTATCACTCAATTGGGCCCTGGGATGTATTACTTTACTTGCCATCCAAACTGTAATGACTGCTCACCTACATTCGAAAATATTGATTTCAATTGTGATGAATAATCACTGTGAAAGTTGAAAACTGCAATTGTAGGCAGAAAACAGCAATTGTAGGCAGCCTACACAGTGAGAGCTGGGAGTATAAAGCTCTATGGTACCAGGTGTGAAGTCTAGGGAGTTGCCAGAAGTTCTTCTGAGACCTGGATGTTGTAACCATTGTGACAGACATACACACAATTCTACCAGAGATGGCAGAGATTTGCTCCACATACTCTCATTGGTCAAGGGCATACCATCCATAGTTTACCAAAGATCATTGTCAGAGTTGCCAACTTTGGAGGATCAAAGAGGCTACACTTCGGCAACGGATATGTCAGACCCATTTGAGGCATCCAAGAAAGGATGTTATGTGGGTGTAACAATTTTCTGGAATATATGTATGACAAGGGACTATTCTATTGCACAGGCTATGTACCAAGGGGTTAGTGGACAATCCTGGCATACTGCATAAGGTAAAAAAAAATGTTGCTAGATTTGGTTATAAACTTTTATTGCAATATAACTTTTCCTCAAGGTACTTTATGCAAAATGAAGTATACTTGACTCAATATCCATACAACAGTCCTGGAGTGCTTTATGAGTTACCTGGGAATTTCAGTTTTAGCCACAGGAAATAGATGTACCAGGGCAGACACTTTATCGAAGATAAAGTTGAGACTAACATGTCCCCAGGAAAATGTATTCCATAATATCAAGATTTCCCCATTACATACAAAGCTGGGCTGCTATTCCAATATCAGAGAGCCTCAGCAGTACTGGTGATTTAAGAAGGTAAAATGGGCTGGAGGCATGAACTGACATTTGTGTTATGGAGGGTAGTCCATGTAGTAGTGTGAGCCACAATGCCATGGCGATGTAGTGGTTAGCACATCTAGTAAGCATGAGAACAGGTTTCAAGTCCTGGCCTTGGCACAAATTTTCACTCATTACTTCAGCTTCTATCCCAATCAAAAATAAAGCTGAGACTCATATGTTTCCAGGAAAACACAATTCTATCACATCAATATGATAGCAGTTGTCAGCTTCCAGGAAGGGAAAAAATAGGCATAACTGTAGAAAGACACCAAATGACATAAAATGGCTGTAATTACTGAGTCAGCTGAAGGGAACTCAGATTATGAGGCTGGCAGTCCTGCTGGGAAAACTTCAGCAAGCAATAAGAAGAAGATGACACAGCCCACTGTCTTTAGGCAGATGTGAAGCTGCAACAAACTAATGACACAAGGGCCATCAGGACATGGGTGAAGTGAATGCAGCCACTCCCACTCCTGACATTCAGAGTGGAGTTCATATCCCGCCTGGCCATCCTGACTTGGATATTCTATGGTATCCTATAGCTGCTACAGTGTATGCCAGGATGAACCACTGATAAGGCCATGGGAGACTTCCTGCCCTACCATTCAACGAAGTTATTTTGAAGTGTTTTGTAATAATTTTCAGAACTATATACAAAATTACTCTCACAACAACAATGTCCTGCTTTAGACATACGCTGGCAACAAGCACATGTGGTAGCCAAGCTCATCACCAAACCTCTGTAGAAGACAGATCAGGAGAAGAAGAAAAACTGGCAATGGCAGTCATCCTGCAGAGGTTGCATTGAATATTTGACACAGAAATGCCCCATGCAGTACTGTTAACCTACGAAATAATCATTACTCATGCTGCACATCGATATGATAAGAGGACAGGGCAGGGTTGAAGGAGCCTTGCAAAGTCTTTGTGGAACCTCTCTCAACAGGACTCGACAGAAAGCCTCAGTGCTTTAAATACCAGCAAGAGAGGCATGCGGCCAAATACTGCCACAATAAGATGTGTCAAGTATGCTGGCAATCATGACAAATGTTGTTGCACAATAAGGGTGGATCACCAACTGATATCTGGTCACAGTAGTGTAACACACGTTGGCAGCTGGAAATGGGTGGGAAGGGGTAGCTGCAAGCCCTTCTCACACCATAGTTGCACTAGTGGGAAGATGGAGGGCAAGAAGGTATCTGACCAGGTGAACATAGCTTGTGATAGAGGTGCCAAGAATAAATGAAGATGTGGCAAGCTTTACAGCTAGCACCTGTGAGCAGAGTAGCAGTATCACTAGCTGTGTGCTATGGAGAAAAAGTAATTGCAGTGACAGAATGCGGCAACAGGACTACGAACAACAACAGGATGGGCAACAGAACTGAAAGGTGAAGTTGCAGTGCTTATCACTCTGGCTGTGTTTAAAATCACCCAACACCTATCTGCTGCACTCCTGGAGGCAATGATGACCACACTTAGTGCAGTAAAATAAGGTGGTAGTTCTCACAAGAGTTTCCATAGGTTCTCTCTGACTTTAAGATGAATATCCGTGTTACCCACGTAATCCCATCCAAATAATTCCCCACTGGGAGATATAAGTGCCCCTCCCTCCTCCAATTTCGCCAACAGCTCCCCTTCCCTAATAAGCAGAAGATATGAACAGATCCAGAGGCATATGTAGGGGGGGGGGGGAAAAAATAAATAATAAAAAAAAATCAGTTTTTTTTTTACTGAGTAATTTATTAGATTGATTTGTTAAGAATAACGTCCCAAAGTTTTATAATTGAATTCCGGCTAGAAATAAGTTTTAAAAAAGTTAGTTTGTGCGTCTGCACCTGCCACACCTCCTCTTTCTATGCTGTGATCCACACCTTTTCTATGCTACTTTCTTGTGGGTTAATTTTTTGTTCACACAATCGAAACAAACTGCAGATAAGTCTAGAAGGATGTGAAAAGATTCTCTTTGCTCATTCCTTTGTTTATAACATGATTGTTTTAATAGTACATGCTACAAACTTATTTTATAGTTTTGCATATATCAACTTGTTTTGCTCGAAATGGATCATAACAGTGGACACATATTCAAAAAGGTGTGGAAATGTCGAATTTCACATGTCTAAAAGCTACAGGAAATTTAAATAACAGTATTACAGATGCTGCTCCTAAATGTGAACAACTCATGGTGCAAATATCTTCAGGAAAAAGCCAATGGAAAGCCATACACCCAAAAACATGGTTTACCACTTGCTGTTTCAGATGTTATAAAACCAACTTTCAGGTACCTAGCCAAACCTGAACTCCTGAAAAAAGTGTGTACATAGGAAAACACACAATATAATGAGAGCTCACACAATACAAATACCTTGTATGGATGAGTTGTCCAAAAACAGTATGTGTGTCCTAAACAGTTGTGAAGACATCTGCATGCGATGCCTGTCCAGTATTCACTAGTGAAAATGTTGGTAGGATTAAGTGCCTGCAGAGACTAGGCTCCCATCCAGGTGCATTCACGTTGAAGATACTCAGATGGATGAATGAAGTGCGACTGGACAAAGCTAGACAGCTGAAGAAAAATGCAAAAGTTGGCAATGCAAAAGAGGCAGGAGAAGAGATTACTCCAGAAAGACGAGGAAGAGAATAAAGATTATGGATATGGACATCATTAGTCCCTAGACATATAGCGATACTGCCAAAAATTGAAATAAAAACTTCAAATGTGAATTGTCATAAACTGACTTTTTTGACGTATAATGTACCTTTTGTCATGAACTATAAAGCAAACATCCTGAAATTTGGCATAGCTCTTAAGAATTACTTACTGAATAATCCTGTGCAGCACGCTCTATTATCTTTTCTCTGGGAAAAGTTCTCCTTTAAAATCTGAGAAAAATAGACCAGTCCTGAGCAACACAAAACTAAAAAATGAATTTCAAAGCAACTATGATTTTTAAACAAAAATCTGTTCCGCACATTTTATGAGCCACTTATTCAGATGTAAACTGTGAAATTTCAATTTTATTGCTTCATTAGTTTGCAAGAAATGGTACAATATAGAAACAATGTTAATTAAAAATTCAAATCTTTACACAATGTATGTTGAAGTGCATTTTCCAACAAAAATTGCACAGAATATGAAGCATTATGTTATATACAGTAGTCTCAAGTTTTACTGCGTTAACTGTAATATTTTTGGACTTATATATGTTTAAGTACAAGAATGCATTTTGCGCTATGTATGGCCTTAAGAAAAAAGGAATCAGCTGTTAAAGGCCTGGGTGATTAGAAGGGATGTTTCAGTTTCATAACACTGTTCTTGGCAAGGTAACTTTAACTGTCAAACATCTATATGCAAGCACACTGCCCATTCTTATTCTTTTTCTGGGTGCTGCTCTCTGATAGCATGATGGGAGTATGTCCACATCAAGATCCTTAATTATAATCTATCCCTCTTATGACATGCCCAGACCTGGGGGGGGAGGAAGAGGCGGGGGGGGGGGGGGGGGGCGAAGTGGGGCATTTATCCTGGGTAGCAATTTCAGGAGGTGCCAAATTCATATTCTTGAAGAAAAAAAGATTGTTTCACAAAGCGCATAGTATCCAGTGCATGTTGGTCTATCGATTGAACACATTCGAAGTTGATTCCTGAATGAATCATAAGTTGATTTTTGAATGCGTGCATACTGTATGTGATGTTTCTGCCAGGGAAATCCTGTCGCATCTAGAAATTAACAAATTTTCCCATAGACAAAAGGGGACGGGGCTATATTAGCTGAGCCGAATAAACCAAACAGGTGAATGCCAACCGCTGTTCATTTATGTGGTTGACTGGGTGTGCAAATGATTATCAATGTTATAATTATTAGTGAAATTCATAGATTCAGACTACCAGAGTAGAAATAAATGACTGACAGGAATAACAGGTAAGAAAGATTACGTGTTATCTTCTTGGTATATCCAAGAAAATGAAATTTTGACACAAATTTTTGCCAGTATGCTACACTGCTAAGGGCCAGTTGTACAGCCCCCGGTAAGCAGTCTGTTCTTGGAATAGCATGGAGAACGTGTTGTACAAACACATAATAATGCGTAAACGAAGAATGAACGTGGTTAACTGAACTGGTGACTCCAGCAAGGTTAGTGAAGTTAATCAGAGAATAAGTTTGGCAATGGCAGGAATAGTACATAATTCGTGATGGCAAGATTGTTGGAAACAGGAAGGAGAAGAAACAGGGACATCTAATAAATTATATGGAAGAATACGACAATTCTGAATTTATATAAAAATTTTGTACTACTACTACTTTTCGATCTCATGCTTGAGAAACTGGAGCATATTAATGAAATGTGAAGCTATTTCCTAACATAAAACTTTTTGCTTGTAGTAGACCTAATAGGCACTTGATATAGGTACTCTGTGAATTACACTGTCATGTTTTTTACGTAAATGAGGTAGATAAAAATGACCATTTGTGCTAAAATAGTCACACTTATTTGGCACGTGTTACAACTGCTATAATATTCGAAACATCTATTTCATTTTATATAGTACACAGTGACAAAATAGATGTAATCAAATCGAGAAACCACATCAGTCTTGCGTACTATCCATAATAACAGCTTTTACAGTATTAGACAACATTTTGATTTTTCATGTAGCAAAATTTTTGACGAACTTTGATAAGGAAGCAAATTCTCTTGTAAGAAGGAAAGCGCACTGTGTAAAGCTGTAGCAAGATTAGAGAGAAAAAAATGCTGGGACCTAAGGATTGAAGAAGAAGAGTTCTTATTCTCCTAGCCACAAATAATCCCACACAGTATTAATTGTGATTGCCCTCTTCTTTTTTTTGGGCAGGGGGGGGGGGGGGCTGGTTGAATGTTAAACTGGCTGACTGGGAGCAGGAGAGGCACCAAAGGACATTTTAATTTTCACTGTCCTGAATATAGGCTTGATATTTTCCATTGCTAAATATACAAGTTTGAATTTGACAGCACGAAATACAGTGACAGAAGAATGCCATGTGAAGAGGCGTGGTACTGCACTTTGGCACAGTTAAGACCAAATTACGTCTTACATTTCCTTGAACACATATGTTTTATACATCTAAGTATTCTTAAAGCTGTGCACTACAAAATTAACACATGTTTGAAAAATCGATTTTTTTATATGTCCTAACTCAAACACTTGATGGGGAGGGGCGCAAGGAGGGAGGGCACTATCAAGGTTTTACTGCAGTTCAGAAATATCGTAGATTCGGGGCTGCTCTTAGAGCGAGTGAATAATGAGTGACGTGTGAAATTACACACAACTTTCCCCCTACTTTCCTAAATGTGAAATTTTTACTTCCCTGGGGATGTTCTTCCTTTCCAACCTACTGACTGACAGACAAACAGTTTGTGGCTAATAGAGGCAATGTTATGTTTCACTGCCAGCAAAGATGACTTATTTTATTCATTTACTTGTTTGTCCTTTGACCATTTGACACAACAGACTACAGATACATTCCACGTGGGAAAAATATATCTAAAAACAAAGATGCTGTAACTTACCAAACGAAAGCGTTGGTATGTTGATAGAGACAATAAACACACAAACACACACACAAATATCAAGCTTTCGCAACCCAAGGTTGCTTCATCAGGAAAGACGAAAGGATGTGGATTTTAAGGGAGAGGGTAAGGAGTCATTCCAATCCCGGGAGCGGAAAGACTTACCTTAGGGGGAAAAAAGGACAGGCATACACTCGCGCACACACACACACACACACACACACACACACACACACACACACACACATATATCCATCCGCACACATACAGACACAGGCAAACCCGCACACATACAGACATTGCGGATGGATGTGTGTGTGTGTGTGTGTGTGTGTGTGTGTGTGTGTGTGTGTGTGTGTGTGTGTGTGTGTGTGTGTGCGCGCGCGAGAGAGAGAGAGTGTATACCTGTCCTTTCTTTCCCCCTAAGGCAAGTCTTTCCGCTCTCGGGATTGGAATGACTCCTTACCCCCTCCCTTAAAACCCAAATCCTTTCGTCTTTCCCTCTCCTTCCCTCTTTCCTGATGAAGCAACCTTGGGTTGTGAAAGCTTGAAATTTGTGTGTGTGTTTGTGTGTTTTTTATTAGAAAGAAACATTCCACATGGGAAAAATATCCATCCGCACATATACAGACACTAGCAGACATATGTAAATGCGTGTGTGAAGGTGGCTATTGGACAGATGGAGGTCAACGTCGAGGAAAGTGGCATGGGATTTGGAGTAGGACCAGGTGAATGTGATGGAACCAAAGGAGTTGAGGTTGGAGGGGAAATTCTGGAGTTCTTCTTCATGTTACTTTCCACCTTTTAATACCATGTTACCCTCACAACATCCCCACAGCGACCCCATTAAGTTTTATTTACATTCCCTCCGCAAACATGCCTTCGCCCTAGCCAGATTACGCTCCCATATTTTATTCACTCACGCTTGTCTGACATTTGGCATTACCCCCAAAGGCCTCACACTTAAAGTTCCCATCTCTGGCTGTAACCCTTCTTTCCATCAGTCCCTATACCAGTTCCAAACTGAACAATCCATAGCCCTCACCCGCCTAATCCTTCACCTACACATCAACTCAGCCAATGAACACACCTGTCAACTCCTATCCCTAATCAAAGTCCTCAATCTTTCCTCTCCCACATCCACACCAGCTGGAGCATCCTCCTACAGGCCAACCGCAAATTAGAACAGCATGCCACCCTCCACCTCAGAAAACTATCCAATCTCCTGGTTTCCCACCTCCGGAAAGGCAACTCACTGACCCTCCACAACCTTTCCAACAAACCTCAACCTCCTCTCATTGCACACAGACCCAGTCTCTCCCATCTACTCAATCTCCCACTTCCAGCTCCACTCCCCCCAAAACCTCAAAATTCTAGTCAACACAATCTGGAACCACAACACCCCAATTCAGTAGTTAACCTTTCCTCCAAACCTCTCTCCCAATCCAAAACCTCTGTCCTATTCAAAGGCCTCACCTTCAGCCCCACTCCCAGATTCAACCAAACAGCCCTCATCAAAGATTTACTGTCCTACACTCATAGTCTCTGCTGGAAATATCACTTTGCCACGAAGAAAAATAATCCTAATCCTACTCCTAATGATCCAACTCCCCAAGACACTATCCAAATTGAACCCTGCCTGAAACAGTTCCGTCCTCCATCACAGCGGGACCCACCTCCTCTTCTTCAAAATCACCCTCTCCAAACCTTCCAGGAATTTCTCACTTCCAGCCTTGCCTCTCAATCTTTCTTGAAAAACCTTAATCCTACTCCCAACATCACCACAGCTGAAGCCCAAGCTATCCGTGATCTGAAAGCTGACCGATCCATCGTCATTCTTCCGGCTGACAAGGGTTCCACGACCGCGGTACTTGATCATCGGAAGTATGTGGCTGAGGGACTGTGTCAGCTTTCAGACAACACTACATACAAAGTTTGCTAAGGTAATCCCATTCCTGATGTCCAGGCGGAGCTTCAAGGAATCCTCAGAACCTTAGGCCCCCTACAAAACTTTTCACCTGACACCGTCACTGAGCGAGGTGGCGCAGTTGTTAGCATACTGGACTCGCATTCGGGAGGACGACGGTTCAATCCCGTCTCCGGCCATCCTGATTTAGGTTTTCTGTAATTTCCCTAAATCGTTTCAGGCAAATGCCGGGATGGTTCCTTTGAAAGGGCACGGCCGATTGCCTTCCCAATCCTTCCCTAACCCGAGCTTGCGCTCCGTCTCTAATGACCTCGTTGTCGACGGGACGTTAAACACTAACCACCACCACCACCTGACACCGTCAACCTCCTGACCCCACCGACACCCCGCACCCTTACCTTCTACCTACTTCCTAAAATTCACAAACCCAAACATCCCGGCTGCCCCATTGTAGCTAAGGTCTTCGTGGCAAACGAATCTGCTCCAGTCCCGAATCCCTGAACCATTACACCAACAACCTGAAAACAGCTTTCGCACCCCGCAACTACCCTCCCGACCTGGTACAGAAGCAAATAACCAGAGCCACTTCCTCATCCCCTCAAACCCAGAACCTCCCACAGAAGAATCCCAAAAGTGCCCTACTTGTGACAGGATACTTTTCGGGACTGGACCAGACTCTGAATGTGGCTCTCCAGCAGGGATACGACTTCCTCAAATCCTGCCCTGAAATGAGATCCATCCTTCATTAAATCCTCCCCACTCCACCAAGAGTGTCTTTCCGCCATCCACCTAACCTTCGTAACCTCTTGGTTCATCCCTATTAAATCCCCAAACCACCTTCCCTACCCTCTGGCTCCTACCCTTGTAACCGCCCCCCGGTGTAAAACCTGTCCCATGGACCCTCCCACCACCACCTACTCCAGTCCTGTAACCCGGAAGGCGTACACGATCAAAGGCAGAACCACGTGTGAAAGCACCCACATGATTTACCAACTGACCTGCCTACACTGTGAAGCTTTCTATGTGGGAATGACCAGCAACAAACTGTCCATTCGCATGAACGGACACAGGCAGACAGTGTTTGTTGGTAATGAGGATCTCCCTGTGGCTAAACATGCCTTGGTGCACGGCCAGCACATCTTGGCACAGTGTTACACCGTTCGGGTTATCTGGATACTTCCCACTAACACCAACCTATCAGAACTTCGGAGATGGGAACTTGCCCTTCAATATATCCTCTCTTCCCATTACCCACCAGGCCTCAACCTCCGCTAATTTCAAGTTGCCGCCGCTCATACCTCACCTGTCATTCAACAACATCTTTGCCTCGGTACTTCCGCCTCGACTGACATCTCTGTCCAAACTCTTTGCCTTTACATATGTCTGCTTGTGTCTGTGTATGTGAGGATGGATATGTGTGTGTGTGTGTGTGTGTGCGCGCGAGTGTATACCTGTCCCTTTTTCCCCCTAAGGTAAGTCTTTCTGCTCCCAGGATTGGAATGACTCCTTACCCTCTCCCTTAAAACCCACATCCTTTCGTCTTTCCCTCTCCTTCCCTCCTTCCTGATGAAGCAACCGTGGGTTGCGAAGGCTTGAAATTTGTGTGTGTGTTTGTGTGTTTTTTATTGTGTCTATCTACCAGCACTTTCCCGTTTGGTAAGTTACAGCATCTTTATGAAAGGATTAGGCAAGGATAAGACAGTAAGTCGGCCAGGGCCATACCAGTGGAACCATCCTGACATTCATTCACCTTAGCCACTTGTGGAAACCATGGAAAATCCAAGTCAGGTTGGCCAGGTGGGGTACAAACTCCATTCTTATTGAATGCGAGTCTAGTGTGTTAACACTGTCTTAACCAGGTCCCTCAGTATATAATAGGGAAAGCAAACAATGATACTCAGGAAGCTGTCACCAACATCTGTCAGTGGAGTGAGGTTATTTATAACTGGCAGTGACTCTCGAAGGGACAGCATTTGTGAACAAGCCAAATGAATTCATCTTAATATCATGCAGAATGCTATGAACCTTCCTATGTGATAAGCTCAGTTGTGATGTAATGTTGTCTGCCTGCCAGGATAATTTGATTAATATGTTCAAAGTTTCATCAGTGGTTGACAATGGTCAGTTTATTACTGGCAGGAGTCATCAATATTTATATTTTGTAGCTCCATAACAAATCTGTTATTTTTTATTGCTTTATTTCAGCACCTTTCTGGCAACATGAGCATTATCACAGATGATTTCTAAAGTAATGAGCAGAATCAGGTTTGAAATCCAATGTGTACAAACATTGTCTCAACTACAGTGCACAGTTATCTGTTGTCCAACTGATGGCAACTGGACACTGCTCTCTGACAAATACATGTCTTTTGTCCAACTGTAAACAGTTTCAACTTGTCCCTTTTCCAATCTTGTTGACATATGCTATTCAATTCTGGGAGCTTTTGTACACATTTCAAATAATGAACAAACCACTTCTGGACACTACTGTTGCAACAAAGCACAAAATTCACACATGAAAACAAATACGATAACTATTAACTGAAAACAATAAAAATAACACAGAAACTTACCATTTCTGTAATGAATTCAATTACGAGATCCTCTAGAAGATCAACACTTTCTGTATATGGATTTTGATCATCACCAAAGCCGTACATCATGCAACGAAGTTCTTTTGAGAATAAGCGCTTTCTTCCAGAAAGTGTCTGTCCAAGTGGTAAATCAGACTCCTCTTCCTCAAACTGGAAATAAATTTTTGTGGTCATTATAAATCAACACTAGTGTTAGATTTTATGAATAATCAATTTCATTTCTCAAAATGTTTATTACAAAGTAAGCGTGTGCAGTGGGAAGTTTTATGTGCATATTCTAAGCCGTAATAAATGTAATGTAGGTAACTGATGAATGGTGTGTGGCGGGGGAGGAATAGTTGTAAGTTTTACAGATGTATGAATGAGCTACTGAACTGCAGATAATTAGTTGCCTTTCTTCATTCCTTTTTTTTTATTGTTTCCGATAAGGAATTTTCAAAATTATAAGGTATCTTCCTGTGCCTCCACACTGGAAAAGGCCACGAGACAGAGGAAGATATCTCTTGGATTGCATTACTGTGAGACAGAGATTCTGAACTCAAATATTGGGTTTTGAGGTGTACCCAGATCTGGTCTCAGCAATACTGAGGAACAATGATGTGAGTCTGAAGTTCTTTGAGGCTGTAGCTTCTCTGATAATTACTATGACATTAGGTACAAGACCCATACTGAAAGAAATAGGCACAAATTTTTAAAATTTTTAGACTTTTCAACAACATCTCCATTTCTTCGCACATATTTGCAAGTTTGAAATTACCCTTACAATAGAACACTATTCCAGCTTTCTGAATACACTAACACACTGCTTTACAAACACACTCTCATCTCATAGCATTGGCCTCACATTTGTTCCCTAAAAAAAAAAAAAAAAAAAAAAAAAACCAAAAAGATGGGGCAGTCAGAGGATGCCCAAGTCGAGACAGTAGAGAGGATGTGGAAGAGTTTCTGATTTTCTCCACAGTAACATGAGAAGTGTGATGACATGCATTATCCGACTGGAATATGACTTTTTTTCTGGGGTATTTATGGTGTAATGCACTGTAGAACGGGCAGCATTTATGGTTTGTCCAGGTTCAAGAAAATCACTCAGAATCTTTCCTTTTTGCATTCCATGGAGGTAGGCCAGGGCAACCACTATGAGGATTATTTTTTTCCCTGTCTCTTAACAATTCTGGCATGCACACAGGCTTCTTCGTAGAAATGTTGAAGTCTGATGTTAATTGCAGCACATTTTTCCTCTTTAACAAGGAATTCCATGACACCATGCTGTCAAAACAAAACATTGTTGTTGGATATTTAGGAAAGACTGCCTGTGGTCATGTTGGTTGGTTGGTTGGTTTAAAAGAGGGGGAGGGGACCAAATTACCAGGTCATTGGTCCCTTGTTCAGACGGAAACAATGACACAAGGGTTAGAGTAAGACAATGAGACTTACAACACAAAACAGAATGAAAGGAAAAACCACAACGACAACCGAAGGGCAACAAACACTTAAATGGAAAAAAAGGGACAAGAAAACCACAAAGACACAAGGAACAGGTAGAAGAGGTTAAAACAAGAAATGAGGTTACCATGGCTGGCTGACCAAGGGGATAAAAAGGAAAAGCCAGCCACCCTGCAACACATTAAAACCTCCATCCTGAAAGCAATAAGGTGGAGGGCACACAAGGACAAAGGACATGTGCTAAAACTTAGAGCAAATGAAAAAACTCACCCTCACGAATAAAACGTAAAACTAACGCTGCTGTTGGCGCATTGTGTGGGGACTGGTGTCCTCAATGGTTGGGAGGAAAGTGTCCCCGAGGTAGGCAGTGCCCCAGAGGTGGGAGCAACCGGGGGGTAATTGTCCCTCACCGTCAAGGGGGCAGGTGTAGCCTACTGGCTCTGAGAGCCGCTGGAATTTGCGGAACTGATGGGGCTACAACTGTTCTCATAGCAATGACGTATGAGGAGGTCACAGCCACAAGATGTAGGCGCTCATATTTTCTCTTAGCCTCAGTGTAGGTCAGTCAGTCCAGGGTCTTGTACTCCATGATTTTCCTCTCTTTCTGTAAAATCCTGCAGTCTGGCGAGCAAGGTGAATGAGGCTCTCTGCAGTTGACACAGATGGGAGGTGGGACACATGGATTATTGGGATGTGATGGACATCCACAATATCGACATGTGACGCTGGAAGTACAGTGGAACAATATATGGCCGAACTTCCAGCACTTAAAGCACTGCATCGGGGGAGGGATATATGGTTTGACATCACAACGGTAGACCATCACACTGATTTTCTCAGGTAAGGTGTTAACCCTCGAAGGCCAAGTTGAAGGCACCAGTGGCAACCTGATTATCCCTCAGACCCAATGAACGTGCCACACGAAATGAACACCTCATTGCTCTAAACTGGTGCACAGCTCATCGTCAGACTGCAAAAGAAGGTCCCTCTGGAAGATAATACCCTGGACCATATTTAAGCTCTTATGGGGCGTGATGGTAACAGAAACACCCCCCAACTTGTTACAAGCAAGTAAAGTCCATGACTGAGCAGAGGATGCTGTTTTTATCAAGACTGAACCAATATCACATTTTGAACAAGCCCTCCACATCCCCAAACTTGTTCTCTAAATGCTCTACAAAAAAAACTGTGGCATCATCGAAACAAAGGAGTCCCCATCAGGTCTCGTACATACGAGATACCAGGATGAGTAAGGTTTGCTGCCATCCTTAGCCTGGCTTTCCTCCCATGGTGTGGCCAGGGAGGGGAACGATTCAGGATCATACTTCATTGGATGTACTGAGACTTGGAATGCTTAGAGACTGCTGGTGTTTGATCACCGGCAAGGGATGACGTGGTGTACTTCATTGCACATCTTCCACTCTGATGCCACCCACTCTGGCCAGGGGCCCTCCCCACTGGTGCCACCCAGCTGCAGCAAAGGCACCCTTGGCATACATGAGGAGTTAACGGCACAGGCATCATCAGAGTAATCCTTGTGTTGACAGGGGGCTACAATCAACAGTGTACATGGCGGTCCCACCACAACGGGCTGGCTACCGTGCTGGATATCAGGTGCAAAGAAGTCCATGGTCATCATCGACGCAGAAAGTGACACTGCATAGTGCATGGTGGAAAAAGCACCCAGGAAGGTGTCCTCACCCAAGAGATGGAGAATGAGCTGGAGTGCAGTGCAACGACGAGAAAGTGGGCTAAAGATCTCAAGCCACAATGGACATGATGCACCATGTAAGGTACCCTTCCCCAATTGGCCCGATCCTTGGGAAAGTTTTGAAAAATGGAGGTCAAACCCTACAGTTGTCCATCACATAAAGGCCAAAATGTGAGAGGCTCCTTTTAGTCGCCTCTTACGACAGGTAGGACTACCTCGGGCCTATTCTAATCCCTGGACCCACAGGGGGTTGTAGTCAGGTGATAGACACTAATGACAGCACAATATGTTAATATGTGCATTAAAGTACGGTTGCTTGTGGCTTTCAGTAGTTCAGTTGAGGATGAATGGACTTGCCTAAAAGGGGGAGTAATAGAAGTTGGAGGGACAAATTTAGCTTTAAGAAAAGTAACTGTCAAGAAATCGTGGGTAACATCAGAAATTCTTCAAATGACCAACTAAAGAAGGAAATATAAAAATGTCCAAGGATACAGCAATATAAGTCAATATAAATCAATAGGAAGTGCAAGAAAGTTAAAATGAAATGGCTGCAAGGAAAATGTGAAGAAACTGAAAAGGAAATGGTCACTGGAAGATCAAATTTAGATTCAACAAGTAAAAGTATCAAAATAATTTTTGTAGAAATGTAAAACAAAGGCATCAACATTAAGAGTGAACAAGGAATTACATAAATAAATGCAAACGAGAGAGCAGGCAGGTGGAAAGAGTACGCTGAGATTCTCTGGAAATGAGGGTTTGCTGATATGACAGAAGAAATTGGTATCAATGTGAATGATATAGAAGATCCAGTATTATAATCAAGAGTTTGACAACACTTTGGAAGACTTGCGATCAAAAAAGGCAGGAGAGATAGACAACACTTCTTAGAAATTACGAAAATCGTTGGGGAAAGTAACAACCAGAAGATTATTCAAAGCTAGTGTACAGAATCTACAACACTGAAGACATACCCTTGGACATTTGGAAGAATATCAATCATAGAATTCTGAAGATAGAAAGGGCACATCAGTGCAAGAACCATCACACAATCAGCTCGACAGCTCATGCATCTATGTTGCTTAAGAGTATAATACACAGCAGAATGGTGGGTTTAAAAGAGGGAGGGGGGACCAAACTGCAAGGACATCGGTCCCTCATTCTGATTAAAATAGTTTCACAAGAGTGGGAGTTAACCAGTTGAGACATACAAAACACAGCTGGGAGAAAGGAGAAAACCACAAGAATGACAGAAGGGCAGCAAACACGGGAATGGACAAAATTCAACAAGGAAATCACAAAGAGACGCAAGAAACATGCAGAAGAGATCAAAGCAAGAGGGCAGATTACCATGGCTGGCTGACCATGAAAATAAAAAGCAGAAGCCAGCCACTCTGCAACACATTAAAACCTCCACCCTAAAAGCAATAGGGTGGAGGACACAGAGGGACAAAGGACACACATTAAAACTTAGATCAAATGATAAAACCCACCCTCATGAATAAAACGTAAAACCAAAGCTGCTGCTGAGGCATTGTCGCCCAACACCGAAGTTAGGGTGCTGGGAAAGTGGGAAATCCAGCAAGAGGTGGACAACCGTCATTTATGAGCCACAGCGACACCGAGGTGAGTCCTTGCAATGGAGGAGGTAACCATGCGTTAGCCACGTATGGCCAAGAATCGAGAGGAAGTGGTGGTGAGGAGCTGCGGGGTTAACTGAGTCCTTAGGGCTGTGTGAAAGGTCCGGGCAAAGCTGCGGCCTAGGTGTACACCACGGAGGTGTATGTGAATGGACCTCAAGTATAGGTGATAAAGGCAGTACAGAAAGAAGGGATCGGACACGAACTGCAATTGGAAGCCCTGACCTGGGGCGCCAATGTGGGAGATGAACCGCCATGGGTGGGAAAAGGAAATGGTAATTCGGATGCACAGCAGAACTATGAACGCGTGCTACGTAACTGGTCAGCAGTTGCGCACGCCTAACCTGCAAAGGAGGCACTCCGGCTTCCACAAGCACACTCGTCACCGGACTCGTCCTAAAAGCTCCTGTCACTAGGTGAACGCCACAGTGGTGCACTGGGTTGAGTAAATGCAATGCTGAAGGTGCCGCTGAACCATAAACCACACTCCCATGGTCAAGGTAGGACTGAACATGGGCACTGCAGAGCTGCGGCAGCATAGAGCGATCTGCACCCCAGTTGGTGTTGCTCAGGCAGCGGAGGGCATTGAGGTGCTACCAGCACTTCCGCTTAAGCTGGCGAAGGTGAGAAAGCCAAGGCAATCAGGCATCGAAAACCAGTCCTAAGAATCAATATGTCTCCACTACAGTGAGTGGATCGTCATTGAGGTAAAGTTCTGGTTCTGTATGAACGGTATGATACTGACAGAAGTGCATAACTCATGACTTTGCGGCCGATAACTGGAAACCGTAGGCTAGAGCCCATGACTGTACCTTGTGGATGGCTCACTGTAGGTGCTGCTCAGCAACACCAGTACTGGTAGAGCAGTATGAATTGCAGAACTCGTCTGTATACAGAGAAGGTGAGACGGACAGTCCTACAGCTGCTGCTAGACCATTAATGGCCACTAAAAATAGAGAAACACTCATTACAGAGCCCTGTGGGACCCCATTCTCCTGGATATGGGGGAACTATTGGAGGCACCAACTTGGACACGAAAAGTACAAAGCATCAGGAAGTTTTGGATAAAAATTGGGAGTGGGCCTCGCAGACCCCATTCGTATAATGTGGCAAGGATATGATGTCACCAGGCTGTACCATACGCTTTTCGCATCTGGAAAAGGCTGTTCGGATGGCAAACTCGAGGGGGACAAGATTATCAGTGGTAGAGCGACCCTGGCGGAGGCCGTCCTGACATGGAGCCAGTAGGTCAAGTGACTCCAGGACCCAACCCAACCATCAACATACCTTACGCTCCAGCAGCTTACAAAGAACGTTGGTGAGGCTGGTGGGTCGATAGCTATCCACATCAAGTGGTTTTTTTCCGAGTTTGAACACCAGAATGATGGTGCTCTCCCACCATTGCGATGGAATGAGGCCATTGCTTCAAATCCGGTTGAAAGTGATGAGGAGATGTCACTTGTAGTCAGACGAGAGATGTTTAATCATCTGACTGTGGATCCAATCTGGTGCAGGAGCTGTGTTGGGGCAATGTGCAAGGGCACTGAGGAGCTCCCGCTCTGTAAATGGGCGTTATAGGGTTCACTGTAGCATGTAGTAATGATAGGACTTTCCATCCGCCATTTGAGGGTGCAAAAGGCTGGAGAGTAGTTCCCCGACACAGAGGCTCGAGCATAGTGCTCAGCAAAGTGCTTGGCAATCGTGTTTGTGTTGGTACATAACACGCCAGTGATGTTATTGCCAGGGACACCCATTGAGGTCTCATATCCAAAAAGACGTCTGATATTCGTCCAGACTTGGGAAGGTGACCTGTGGCACCCAATGGTTGGCACGTACCTCTCCCAACACTCTGGTTTCCATCTGGTGAGTACAGCGGAGCCACTTAAAGGCTATTAGGTGCTCTAGGGAAGGGTGCCACTTATGTCGCTGCAGAGCTCGCTGATGCTCTTTAATTGCCTCAGTGACCACCAAGGGACTGTCTTTCGCCGAGTGCACCCTAAAGAAAGAGGGATTGTGTTTTTCACTGCAGAAACGAGTGTTGTAGTGACCTGCTCAATGGCAAAATTGGTGGCACCATGTAGGGGAGATTCAGCGGTAACAGCAGAAGTGAAAGCTTCCCAGTCTGCCTTGTTTAAAGCCCATCTTGTAGTTGTCTGTGGTCATGACGCCAGGGAGTGATAGGAAGATGGGGAAATGGTCAGTACCACACAGGTCATCTTGTGCTCTCCAGTGGATAGATGGGAGAGGGCCAGGACTACAAAGTGGGAGATCAATGGCTGAATATGTGCCATGTGCCACACTGAAATGTGTGGTGGCCCCAGTATTTAATAGGCAGAGGTCTAGTTGTGGCACTAAATTTTCAACCTCCCTACCTCAGCCAGTAAGCATGGCACCACGCCACAAGGGGTTATGCGCGTAAAAATCTCCCAAAAGGAGGAAAGAATGGTTGGTTTAAATGGGGGGAGGGAGGGGGGGGGAGACCAAACTGCGAGCTCAACGGTACCTTGTTACCAGTAAAATAACAAGAAACAGGTAGAAGGGGTAAAAACAAGAGAGCAGATGACCGTGGCTGGCCGAACACGAGAATAAAAAGGAAAAGCCAGCCACTCTGCAACACATTAAAAAATCCACCCCAAAAGCATTAAGAGTGGAAAACACAAAGGGACAAAGGACGGGTGCTAAAACGTATACAGAACCCATAATCGCGTGTAAAACGTAAAACTAAATTAGCCAAGGAGGCGTTGTTAGCTAAAACAGTAACTGAAGAGTCCATCGCAGGGCAGCCAAAGAAGGACAGCTCACCAAGATATGGGCCACTGTCAGCCGGGCGCCGCACTGACACTGAGATGGGTCATCATGGTGCTGGAGGTAGCCGTGTCACCCAAGAGTGGTCAATGCGGAGCCAGCAGAGAACCACAGAGTCCCTGCGAGAGGCCCGCACAGAGGACTGCCACACATTCGTAGTCCTTAATGGCACGCAGTGCGTTGTGCGTGCTGAGGTTATGCCATTTTGTCTCCCAAAGCTGCAAAACCTTGCAATGTACACAGGTCAGTTGCAGAGAAGCTGATCTCCACAAGTGGTTTCTGCGTAGCCTGTTTGGCCAGCCTGTCGTTGCCTGGGATTCCGACGTGACCTAGGGTCCAGACAAACACCACTGAACGACCGGACCATTCCAGAGCATAGATGGACTCCTGAATGGTCGCTATCAATGGATGATGAAGGTAGCACTGGTTGAGAGCTTGTAGGCTGCTCAAGGCGTCAGTACGCACAGGAAACGCCTCCCCAGGGCATGAACAAATGACCTCAAGAGCACGAGGTATAGCCACCAGCTCGGCAGTGAAAACACTGCTGCTATCAGGCAAGGAATGCTGTTCAATATGTGCTCCATGGACATACGCAAAGCAGACATGAACATCAGCCACCGAGCCATCAGTGTAAACCACTTTAAGGCCTCGGTACTTGCCAAGAACCAAGAGGAAGTGGTGGTGAGGAGCCGCGGGGTTAACTGAGTCCTTAGGGCCGTGTGAAAGGTCCGGGCAAAGCTGCGGCCTAGGTGTACACCATGCAGGTGTATGTGAATGGACCTCAAGTATAGGTGATAAAGGCAGTTCAGAAAGAAGGGATCGGACACGAACTGCAATTGGAAGCCCTGACCTGGGGCGCCAATGTGGGAGATGAACCACCATGGGTGGGAAAAGGAGACGGTAATTCGGATGCACAGCAGAACTATGAACGCGTGCTACGTAACTGGTCAGCAGTTGTGCACGTCTAACCTGCAAAGGAGGCACTCCGGCTTCCACAGGGACACTCGTCACCGGACTCGTCCTAAAAGCTCCTGTCACTAGGCGAACGCCACAGTGGTGCACTGGGTTGAGTAAATGCAATGCTGAAGATGCCGCTGAACCATAAACCACACTCCCATGGTCAAGGTAGGACTGAACATGGGCACTGCAGAGCTGCGGCAGCATAGAGCGATCTGCACTCTAGTTGGTGTTGCTCAGGCAGCTGAGGGTATTGAGGTGCTACCAGCACTTCCGCTTAAGCTGACGAAGGTGAGGAAGCCAAGGCAATCAGGCATCGAAAACCAGTCCTAAGAATCAATATGTCTCCACTACAGTGAGTGGATCGTCATTGAGGTAAAGTTCTGTTTCTGTATGAACGGTATGATACTGACAGAAGTGCATAACTCATGACTTTGTGGCTGATAACTGGAAACCGTGGGATAGAGTCCATGACTGTATCTTGTGGATGGCTCACTGTAGGTGCTGCTCAGCAACACCAGTACTGGTAGAGCAGTATGAAATGCAGAACTCGTCTGCATACAGAGAAGGTGAGACAGACAGCCCTACAGCTGCTGCTAGACCATTAATGGCCACTAAATATAGAGAAACACTCATTACAGAGCCCTGTGAGACCCCATTCTCCTGGATATGGGGGGAAGTATGGGAGGCACCAACTTGGACACGAAAAGTACGAAGCGACAGGAAGTTTTGGGTAAAAATCGGGAGTGGTGCAGGGGCATGGTACTTTCCGTCCCTTTACGACAAACCTACACCTACCTGTGATCATTGTCTCAGCAGATGATCAGTAGGAAAGCCAAGTGAAACCTACTGTACTTCGACATGAACCAGGCTGCAATTTAAGTCACTAATCTACGTTTCGGGAGAAACACGAAATGAAAGGTTGGAAATTTTGTCCTCAATTAATATATTCTGAAACCTAGGTAAACAAGTATCACTGCCAAGCCCGTGCTAGTCTTAACACAGTCACTCATAATCCCTTTCACTCACGTTAGCAAGTTTATGGTGTTGCATTTCCCGAAAACGTAATGGCTACAAAAATACTGATTGTTTTTGATTGAGAATGCTCGCCAAATATTAAGACTGTCGGTACCAAATGCAGTCACAGTTTTTAGCCACCGACCTGCTCAATACGCCACGCAGAATATATGTCTTTTCTCATCACCAAATTCACTGAAAAATTCCGATATTTCTACACACACTTCGGAATAATTATGCCGTCACTTTCCAACACTTTTGATGTATGAAACACTGCTAGATCCGGCAACTTATTGTTTCCATCGGAACTACTACTACACACGTGACAAGGAAATGTCACTTGTAGTCAGATGAGAGATGTTTAATCATCTGACTGTGGATCCAATCTGGTGCAGGAGCTGTGTCGGGGCAATGTGCAAGTGCACTGAGGAGCTCCCACTCTGTAAATGTGGCGTTATAGGATTCACTGTGGTGTATACTAAACGAAAGGACTTTACCTTCCAGCCGCTGTTTAAGAGTGCGAAAGACTGGGGGGTGATTCTCTAATGCAGAGGCTCAGGTATAGTGCTCATCATAGTGTTCGGCAATCGCGTCTGCCCCGATAGATAATATGCCATTTATGTTAACACCAGGAACACCTGTTGGGGTCTGGTAACTGAAAACATGTTTGATCTTTGCCCAGAGTTGGAAAGGTGATGTATGGCACCCAATGGTCGAGACATATTTCTCCCAACACACCTTCTTCCGTCATTTGATAAGTTGGTGAGCACGGGGCTGTTTAAAGGCCATGTGCTCCAGGGGAGGGTGCCGCTTATGCCGCTGCAGAACTCCATGAAGCACCTTAATTGCTTCAGCGACTTCTGGCGACCACCAAGGGACTGTCTTTTACCAGGGGGCACCATCAAGAATGAGGGATCGTGTTTTCTGCAACAGAAACAATTTTTGTAGTCACCTTCTCAACCATCACACTGATGTTCCCGTGTGGAGGAGATTCAATGGTGACAGCAGGGGTGAAAGTTTCCCAGTCCGCCTTGTTTAAAGCCCATCTGGACAGCCGTCCGTGGGCCTGACACCAGGGCAGTGACAGGAAGATGTGGAAGTGGTCACTACCACACGGGTCGTCATGTGCTCTCCAGTGGATGGATGCGAGTAGTCCTGGGGTGCAATCAATGGCCGAGTAACTACCTTGAGCCACACTGAAATGTGTGGTGGCCCCAATATTTAAGAGGCAGAGGTCAAACTGAGACAGCAAAGTTTTGACATCTCTGCCTCGGCCAGTAAGCATGGTGCCACCCCACAAGGGGCTATAGGCATTAAAATCTCCCAAAAGAAGGAAAGGTTCAGGGTGTTGGTCAATCAGTGGAGCTAATACATTCAGGGGTACTGAACCATCTGGAAGAGGATATACATTGCAGACAGTTATTTCCTACATCGTCCTTATTCTGACAGCCACAGCTTCAAGAGGGGTTTGAAGGGGCACAGTTTCACTACGGAGTGAGTTTAGGACGTAAACGCAAACTCCACCTGACTCTCGATTATAGTCACTACGGTTCCTGTAACATCCCTTATAGCCGTGGAGGGCAGGGGTCTGCATTGCTGGGAACCAGGTTTCCTAGAAAGCAATGCAGAAAGCAGGTGTAAAGCTTAACAGTTACCGTGGCTCAGCGAGATGGGGGATAAAACTGCCCAAATTTCACTGGAAAATTACGTGATCGGGAGACTGGGAAGGCATGAAACACTCAATGAGGCAGTCTACGCCTCAGGGTCACCTGCTGCCACCAGGTGAGTACCTGTATGATCGACATCCATTGTATCTGAGGGCCCAGCAAGCTCTAGGTCCTCAGTGGACGTCAGAATCTCCACCTCATCCTCAGACACATAGCTTGTAGGGAGTGGTGGTGTGGGTGTCACTGCATTGCCTTGGTTCTAGAGAGTCTTTTTCTTTTTATGTTTCTCTCGCTGCTCCTTAGGTTTGTCCGGCTGGGAGTGCTTCATTGATTCAGTCTCAGGGACTGAGGAGGACCATGAAGCCCTACAACCAGCTACCTGTGGTTGCTTCAGCCATTGGTGGGTGTCAGCTTTGCCACTGGTAGGAAGCTGGGGAGGGAGTGACCCAAGGGATCCCTTCCTAGCGAGAGGAGCCAAAGAAGACTTAACTCTTCTCCGGCTGAGAAATGGGGGACTGACATCCCCGATGGTTGGGCGAGGGGGAGGGGAGGGGGGGGGGGGGGGGGGGAGGATTGCTCCTGAAGTAGGTTGTGCAGCAGCAGCAGAAGAGAGGGAAGTGCCCTCCACCTTCAAGGGGGCAGGTGGAGCCTGACTGTTCTGAGAGTCAACTGTACGCAGTGGAACAGAACGTGGTAGAACCGTTGTCATAGTGGCAGCGTCGGTTGACGTCATGTACCTCAGTGTAGGTCAGTGGGTCCAGGGTCTTGTATCCCATTATTTTTATTTCGTTCTGGAGAATACTGCAGTCTGGCGAGCAAGGCGAATGGTGCTCTCTGCAGCTGACACAGATGGGAGGCGGGGCAGAGGAAGTATTGGGATGTGAAGGATGTCCACAATCCCAACAGGTGACACTGGAAGTATAGAGGGAAGACATATGGCCAAACTTCCAGCACTTAAAGCACCGCTATATGGCTTTATGTCACAGCAGTAGACCATCACCTTGACCTTCTTGGGTAATGTGTCAACCTCGAAGGCCAAGATGAGGCACCGGTGGCAACCTGATTATTGCTTGGACCCCGGTGGACGTGCCAGATGAAATGCACACCTCGTCACTCTAAATTGGCACGCAGCTCATTGTCAGACTGCAAAGACGGTCCCTGTAAAATATGATACCCTGGACCATATTTAAGCTCTTATGAGGCATGATGGAAACAGAAACATCCCCCAGCTTGTCACAGGCTTGTAGTGCCCGTGACTGGGCAGAGGATGCTGGTTTGATCAAGACTGACCCTGACTGCATTTTGGACAAGTCTTCCACCTCTCCAACATTTTCCTCTAAATGCTCCACAAAAAATTGGTATCATTGACAGGAAAGGTTCCCCATCAACTCTCGTACATATGAGGTACCTGGGAAAATAAGCTGCTTCTGGTAAACCTTCCGGGATGTAAGGTCGTGGTCCATGAAACTCTTCAGCTCCTAACGTTTCGTCCAGAGCTGCGCTGGACATCTTCAGAGGGGTGTTTCTCCTCCGGTGAGTCTTGCGCCATGGTGCCACCCACTCCGATCAGGGGCCCTGCCAGGAGTCCCGATGCCCCAGGGTGATGGGCATAGGTGGGGAGTTAATGGCGCAGGCATCAGCAGAGCGATCCCTGTGTGGTCAGGTGGCTACAACCAACAGGGTACATGGTGGCCCCATCACAACGGACTGGCTACTGCGCTGGATACCAGGTGCAAACAAGCTAAGAAGTCCATTATCGTTGACAGAGCAGAAATTGATACTGCACAGAGGATGGAGGAGAAAACACCCAGGAGGGTGAGTTCACCCAACAACTGGAGAATGAGCGGAAGTGTAGATCCACGTTGATGAAGACTGCGAGAGGCCTAAGTGCATGATGGACACTATGCACCATGTAATGTGCCCTTTCCCAATTGGCTCACTCTTCAGGAAAATTTTGAAAATGGAGGTCAAACCCTACAGGGGACCTTCACATAAAGGCTGAAACATGAGAGACTCCTTTTAGTCGCCTCTTATGACAGGCAGGAATACCTCGGGCCTATTCTAACCCCCCGGACCCGCAGGGTGGCACAGCAGAATGGAAAAACAAAGTGAGACTCTGTTACACAATGATCAGTTTGGATACAGGCACAGGAGAAATTCTGATATTCAGTTTACAAATGTAAGCAAGAAAAATTGGTTCATCTTCAAAGGATTTGTTACCCTTAAAATCGTGCAAAATATTTGAAATCCTCGGAAAAATATTGTAAGTAAGATAGATTCACCAGTGTTTGACAGCATAGTGATGAGATGTGTGCCTTTTCTGTTAGGTTCAAAACTCACTGCTTGAAAAAGTAATATTTTATAGTCTAGAGTTGTATTCCTGAGCAACTTTTCACCTTAAATTGTTTGCACTACTTTTAAGAAATTGTTTTGTAATCAAATCAGTTGCGCCAGTCCTTGACATACAAGATTTTCAAGTGCACCAATCATTGAAATTCACATTTAACAGTCACAATCAACTGAAAAAAGGCTCAAAGGATTTAAATCATCTGTGGTAATTAGGCTGTGAAAATATGTTCTGAGTTAGAGAACAATGCAATAAACACTCGGGTCGACCGAAGTGTCCGATCACACCCGTCGGTTTTGACCCATGATGTAAGGTGGTGGTTGTGTGTGACATCACGATGGCGCAGAATTTAGTTTGTGAGAGTGGTGTATTTGTAGGTGTCGTTTTGATGCGATCGGTGCTGCTCTCATGTGGTGTGTTAGGTGATGTTTTTGGTTTAGTTTGCGAGTGTGGCGTCATGTGTGAATTTTGGTAAATTGCTTTTTTTATGTCTTCGGTAGGTATGGATATGACTGACAGGGTCAACAGTTTTCGGTTGTCGGCTATGATGAGGGATAGTGCACTGTCTCTAATAAAATTTCTTCAACTATTCGGATTTTTGGATGAAGTCGTGAAGTGTTCAGTATGTCATGAAGAAATGAGGCTTACTTAAAGTTCCAGCACCTCGGACCATGGACCATAACAGGTCAAGGGAAGTGTTCGATCCCAATGTGTGGCTGTGAATGTTGGTATTGGTATCGGGAGATGTTTTTGAGCTGTATAGGTCAAGGGAAGTGTTAGATCCTAATTTATGGGATTGGGAGCGGCTGTTGAGCTATATACGTCAAGGGAAGTGTCCGATTCCAGATGATATTGTGTTTAGTGGTATTTGGGGAGTTTTGTGCTGCCGGTTTTTTTCATCGTTTTGTATGGGGGTGGGTGTCTAAATTTGTTTATATTTAGTTTTTCCCTACCCAAAAACCCCCTATTTCCCGCGCTTGTCCCGTTAGTGTCATTAGGCTTTTTGTGGACCGTGTATGTGTGTGTGTGTGTGTGTGTGTGTGTGTGTGTGTTTGTTTGTTTTTTAATGTATTTTCGTCCTCATAATGTGTATGTAATGACTTTATATGCGCCATATTGGAATCGTGGTTTATGGTCGTTTCCGCCATATTTGTGACGTCATGAATCAAAGCAGACGGGTGGGATCGGACGCTTCCGTATTTCCTAAACACCATACCATTCTCCGAACAGAACTCCGAAAAGTGTAAAGCAGTGTGGAATACATGACTATAATCAAGAAGCAAGAGAGTCCACTGGATATCTTGTTTATTTATCCAAGGCAGGGACAAATTTGCCATGTCTTCATAGATTGTGGGACCACACATGCAAGCACTTCCAGGTAACCTAATCCCTCATGTTCCTTGTAACAATCAGATTTTATTTCTCACATTCCCATCACTGTATGCACCTTTATTCCCCTTACATGTGATTACTTTTTCTTCTTTAGATGGCAAAAAATGAGCTTTTATCTGACTGAAAACTCTGCTTGTGTCATTTGCTATTATCAACAATTTTTTCCCCTTCAAATGCTGCTCTTTTTCTGTGCATAGTTATGATTTGTTACCCTGAGACATTTTTACAGAAATTTGTAAAGTTCTCTGTCATTCTCTCTCTTAGAACTGGCTGTCAATTAATAAATGACATGTACCACTTACTAAATGGTCTTCCATTAGTAAACAGGTTTTGTCTTTCAATTGTACTCATTATTTTCTGTATATCATTCAGCTATGTTTCTTTTGGTACTGGATAGTACATTTCTGTATTCGACAAAACCTGTAATAGAATTCCACCCTCGGCACACCAATATCTTTGAGTGTAGTGGTCATTGTGGTGCTTGTCTCGACAGTTTGGTGAAAGCCCATTTATGGTGCCAGTAGCTTTCATGTTATGCACTGCATTTGGTAACTGTTCTGTGCGTTATGGGAAATGAACATGACGATGATTAGACAAACTGCTGAAACCAATCAGAAAACAGTGTTCAACAAATATCAACATGAGGAGTGTATGAAATTACATGGCAGCATAATGAAAAATGTTGTGCAGAATGTCATACAAAACAGAATATTCTGTAAAATTGACACTGTACTATTAGGTTCCTGCATAAGCACAACATCAGAAATCAAGACATTTCAAAAATATCCCACGAAGTTTCCGAAACCGTAATTGGGCTACGCTAAGATCAGTCCATCAACGGAGCCAGTTTACCTCCAGTCACACTTGTTGGCTTTGCCACTCAAAACCAAATTGTACCACTTCAACCAAACCTATACATCAGACAATGCTGGAGATCAGTCTGTTACCACAGCCAGTTTTCCTCCAGTCACATTCACAGGTTTTGCCAACACACAACCAAACTATAACATTGGAATACAAAACAATTTCCCAAAAAATTCTGAGCTATGTACAATAGAAGAAATATACATGAAAACCAGTACCCAGTTTTATAATACATAACAGCCAAATCAATAATTGTCAATCCCGTACAGTATTGAAAAGAAAAGTAATCAATTCACATATTCTGCCAAAATAATTCATTAGATTCAGTAATTCTCATACGGCATATTACCACGCACCTGGCTACAAAACGAATTGCCAACAACAGCATGCATTGCAAAAGCTGCCAGCACCATAAACACACTTTAACTGAAAGCTTCTCTAACTTTTGTCATTTGTTAAGGCTGGTAATTTCTTTTCAGTCTCAAATCTGGAAGAAGATTGTCTATTTGTTGACAGCCAATTGTTCCAGTGATTGACATCATGTCATAGATGGAACCAAGATTCACACACATACATTTCCAATAGAGGAATTCACAATGTAATTAATTTTAGTGACAAATACGTTTAGAACCCTATGTAAAAATAAAACCATGGTACCAGTCATTGACAGGGGTCAAACACTGGAAGAGCAAACACAATGATGTACTAGTGTTATATACCCGTCCCTAAAATTAATAGCTAGAACTGACGTTATTTTTATCAAGTAGCTTTACTTCCAAGAACATAATAGATAGGTCCAATGTAATACTTTTATGAAATTGAACTTCTTAGTGTTAGAAACCATGCATTAAAGAAGAGCCTTACCTTAATGTGTGTCTTTGTGAAAATAAAGAAAATTACTCTCAAATCATCAACAATCACTTCTGAATTTATTTCCCTCCAAAACAAATGCGTATTAAGGATCCACTAACCTATAATGTTGCCATATAGTAAGATATAATATTTCCTATATTTATGACAAACAGAAAGTTTTATGCTACTTTCCTTATTACTTAACAAAACTAAGAAAGTGTCAAAGAGAGGGCTCGATAAGAATGGGAGACCATGAGAGAAGTGCTCAGATTGTACAGGCATCAGCAAGGATTTCAGTCTGTCTCCTCTACTGTTCAGCCAGGGATGTTAATAACAAAAATTGTCACTGAAATTCAATGTTACATGCTAGAATGATACATGAAAACTTCACTTGGAATTAGTTGAAATTTTGTGCCAAATCTCTTTGATTACATAGAAGCTACAGCCGAACTATAAATGAAATATGTAGGGCTTAATTAAGAAAAGAACATGTGATGGGAAATGATGACTACACCAAGATATCTACACTGCCAAATAACCTTTCAGCAGTGTGTTATTGGTAGAATTATCATATAATTTAGTTGATCCCTTTAGCTTTGAGAAAACTGTTGTTTATGAAAGAAAATCGTTTAATTCGTTTCATTACGATCCTTGTTTCTCCACATAACACACTAGTTTCTGCTCCAAGACATTTTCTATGTGCCATAAAACTCAAGGCAGTTTCTTTGTAGCTTTGACAACCATACATTTATTTATCATTTTCACAACACCAGGATTATTTAAAATTGTTTTGAGAGACATTTCAATGTCTTCTGTAAATCTCGTTCAATTTTATCGACTTTGTCATGGCGAGTAAACAGAGAACTTTTTTATGAAAGGAATTCATCGCGAAAAACTTCAGAGCCAATCTTAGCTATCTAATCAGAAATCTAAGCAGAAGCTGTGGGAGACTTACTTACTGTCCCTGGTGGATCAATGTGTTTCCTGTGTCACTGATCATAGTGTTGAACTACAAATGTATATTAGTGGGAATATGTTATCAAGCTTTCCCCTGTAAAAAAAAAAAATCTTCGCACATACACTCAATTGACTGGCACCCACTTCTGATACTCTCCAAACGAATGATGTTAAAAGGCTTCTAATCTGTTTTTCCTCCAAACCCTTTAACAGGCTGTACAGTTATTTTCTACCTGCCTTCTTCTTCTTTTACCAGCACTGCAATCTTCTTCAGTCTTTTGAAAGAAAAACACAGATTTTCTGTAGTGTAGTCTTGCAGTTTCCCCTTCTTAAGAGAGAGTTTCCACAGTCATAGTTATGTTTACTGGGATTTACAATAGGACCGTACGCGATACACAAGTTCGAAAATATTTGTTTTTTGTACAACGTTCAGCAGCTGCTGTTCTAACAGATTTAATAGGCTCTAATGTAGCCTCCTTCATAGAGACTACTTGAATTCAGAAAGAGCAATTACGAAAAATTGGTCATCTACTTGTTATGAAACAAACAGGTACCGTACTGCTATGTATTTAGAAATTCTGTTCGTCATTATGGACTTATAAGGGGGATTTGAATGTGAGCCTGAGCTCAAAAGATGTAGCAATATAAATAAAATGTAATAAAATACAAGTAACATGAATTCACTGAATGAAAATCTGGTAAAAGAATAACATGTTATACACATAATAGTAGTGGAGCGATGTAACCTATTATATGTCATACACAGATCACAGAAAAGAAAATAATACGAACACAATGTCTAAAAAATTTGATAAATCAATTAATTTACCCCTTCAAATCCTTCATCCATCCTGAACACACAACTTTACAGTTAACACTTCAATTGTCAACAAAACGCTTCCGCATACTAAATGCAGGAACTTTTCTCCGCTAGATGGCACGATCTGTACTGCTAACAGAACCAGCCTTTCTCCGCAGCGTTGGCACTACTGCAGCCCACTGGCCAGGTGCTCGTATGGCAGTCTTGGCGTAAACTTCAAAGTGTGTGGTGCGAGTGGTGCGCGCGTCAGATGGCGGGAACAAATGAAACGGCAAAATGAACGAACCTTAAGTTTATTGCAATTACTTCGTATTCTATAAAATTCAAGCGGGAATGAAGATCAAACGAGGCAGAACGTTAAAGAAGAATAAATATGCCGTTTATTCAGCGCATTGTCGAGCCAATTTACCTGAGCCGGCAGAGTTTGCACAAGGAAGAAAGCGCGTCGGTGGTCACGGAATATGAATTGGAAGCAGTGACGAATAATACGCTCAGCAATGCGTTGCGACAGTTGGCTTCGCTAGTTGTTATAGCAAACGACATATTCGATGACCTCGCTAAACAGCTTCAAGATGTTTCCGAAAGGGCGACCAAACTACGGACAAGGATTGACTTCATCGAGGAGAAGGTGTCGGCGTTTGATCCCAAAACTGTCACAGTCCGTAAGTACAATTGGAATCACACACAGTTTTCTATTCGTATGAGAATAGCTTCATGGCATATCAGAAATGTCAGTTATGTTAACCTGTTACGTACATAAAATTCCGTGCGAAACTGTGTTTGTTCCATGAACTAAGTAAAACGATTTTGGAGATACCAAAGATAAGTTATTTTTTTGTTACATGCGCATGAAATTCCTCGTAAGCAGATCCTTTCTCTTTTCTTAGTAACGTTTATTGCCTTGCTGCAACAGGTTTTTACTAAAGCGCTAATTTTACGCAAGAAAATGTAATGTCTCTAAATATTTTTCATTTCCTTATGCTTTACGATGATTATCTTAGTGGACGGACTCCGCGGCATTCGTACATCAAACACAGCGGCGATGTCCTGAGCTATTTTTTTTGTTTGTTTTTGTTTTTTCTGTGCTATATTTTTGGCAGTTCTAGCTTGTTTCGCACAAGTCGTGTTGCGCTGCTATTTCATTAATTCCTATAGGACTACTCTATCAGTGCGTTTTCCTGAGTTCTCCACAAAAGAATTTGCTCGTAAGACGCCAAACCAGATACCTGTGTATGGTGAATCGAGGAGTTTGATAATGCGTAAAAATTGTGTTTTTCTTAACATTTACGTTACCTGCCGTCTCGTTTGATTATTGTTCCGTCGACATCTCAGAGAAGTGATAAAGTAAATTGTAATGTTTCTCAGCGTTCATTCCCGGGACTGAAAATCACGGCCACTGGTGATCGGCGAACCATTGTTCCATGGTCATTGTTTCGACAGTGTATTATCTTCGACTAAGGACATATAATAACCTTGTTGGTTACAAAATATTCGTTGTTTGTTGAAGGAAGAGCAGAAGCGTCGTTTCTGTGGCAATGGAATCTAAACATTCACACTCCAATACGCAGGTAAAGAGAAAATGCTCGCATAATTTCTGCAGCCAAGAAATATTCTCTTCCAAGTACCTATTAAATAAAATCTGTGATAAATGGAAATAATTTTGAAATATCTTAGGCAGGTTTACATTCAGTTACACAGTTCGAAAGCTTTGACTTACGTAGCTTAATGACTTTTAAACAGCACACGCAGTTGAAAGGACAGTACTGATCAGTAGACCATTCTTCGACATACGCTTTCAAGTCACGACTTGGGAACGCATGTCACAGCGATAAAGAAAGCAATCGCAGAAACCACTGTTTCATCTCTTATGCCTGATGTGGCAGAAAACTGGTGTCGAGTTCAAAAGCCTCTTCATAGTTACGATTGTTAAGAAACCTTTCAGAAGTCTGTAGTTACTGCGATATCAGTTATGTTTCCACCCAACATCAAACGGTTACACCTTTCGATAGACTAAATATCAACTGTTCTTCTGGTCTTACACGTAAGTCTTGACATGGGAATAGGACTGCAGCAGTTAATAGTGAATCTGACTGTTGTCGATACTGAAAATAATCTGCGTGTGAAATACCGGGGTTGCGTGTAGCAGATACGGAAGCTGCAACAAATGTACGCGTACAGCTTCGATCGTTGCAGACGAACATTGTCACATAAGATTGCTTATTTTGAACATTTTGTTGTTTCGATGACCTCAAACTGTCTTCGAGCAATTTATGTAAACAACAAAACCGCAATATTTAGTGACAATTGATATTTTACATCTCGTCCAGTTGAGCCAGTCCATATAGCACATTAATGCTTGAAAACCGTTACGCCTCGCAAAGGGGCCTCAAGATCTGGAACCACTGGGTTAACCAGAGTATTTTATACAATTTTTTGGCTTGATCCACGAACTAAAATACATATGATGTGTTTCACTGCCCAATGCAGGTCTCTGAATCCGCATTACCTGTATGTCAATGTCGCTGCATCGCTTTCCCAGCAGCTTCTCTTGTGGCCTCATGAAACTGGGTGGACTTCGATTGCGACTCTATGCGGAGATGTATATCTGCGAAATGTAAATTATTAGAATCGTCGATGTGAGCCATAAACTCACTCCTTATGAATTTCTTATAACGTTCATACAAGATGCTTGGTCTATAGGTGCTAACTAGTGTCGAGTTTGCTCATCTCTGTTGTACTGTATTTAATAGACTCCCATCAGGACATCGAGAGCCAATGGATGATGACAGTGATATAATAGCTTGTGCTCAGGAATTACGAGTGTTTCACGAAATATGTGAGACTGCATACTCTCTAAACCGGATACGTACGTTCATTGGCGGTAAAGTAGTATTCAGATAAGAAGAATGGTTCAAATGGCTCTGAGCACTATGGGACTTAACAGCTGTGGTCATCAGTCCCCTAGAACTTAGAACTACTTAAACCTAACTAACCTAAGGACATCACACACATCCATGCCCGAGGCAGGATTCGAACCTGCAACCGTAGCAGTCGCGCGGTTCCGGACTGCGCGCCTAGAACCGCGAGGCCACCGCGGCCGACGATAAGAAGAAGAATGTTTGTTTTAACAGAGGGGTGGCAGCTATGTAGCAGTGGGTGAACCGGACTTCTGCTGTGAATTTTAAGAATTATGAATGAACATGAAACTATAATGCTTTATTTTATTATACGAAAATTTCTTACTATCAACCGCAGTGCCAATGAATTGTGTATTCGAGTAGTTGCTGCAGAATTCAGCTTACAGTTCTAGCAAGAATGCTACCTGCAGATATGAAGTTTACTTGGCTGCGATGTAACTTGATGATTGTTTCTCATGTAGCGTAGCGGTAGCGTTTCCGCTTGACACGCAGGGGGCGCCGGTTCGATTCCCGACAGGGGGTTGACCGTTGTGTGTCCATCATTATTTTCATCATCATTGACCCGCAAGTCGCCGAAGTGGCGTCAACTAAAAAGGACTCGCAATACTACGGCCGAACACCCCCGCATGGCCGATCGGGGTGGCCGAGCGGTTCTAGGCGCTACAGTCTGGAACCGCGCGACCGCTACGGTCGCAGGTTCTAATCCTGCCTCGGGCATGGATGCGTGTGATGTCCTTAGGTTAGTTAGGTTTAAGTAGTTCTAAGTTCTAGGGGACTGATGACCTCAGAAGTTAAGTCCCATAGCGCTCAGAGCCATTTTTGAACCCCCGCATGGGGCCTCACGGCCAACAATGCCTTACGCTCATTACATTTCAATTGTTTCACCTAATTCCTCTCAGAAGTCGGCGCTATCAGCCCAGCCGCAACTGAGACAAATATTTCAGTTTACTTTGGAGATAATTAAATAGCGTCACTTTTATACAAAGATGTGCACTAGTTATTAAGAAATAATTACCAGAACACGTATCATTCAGATATCGCTGGCATCGTGAACGGCGTTCAAAGCGTAGAAAGGATTTGGAAATTGTCGCGTGCATTTTAGACGCAGGAATGTGAACTTCTTCCTGTCTAACGTATGGTACGCCTACTGCATTCGAAGTTTGAAAAAGTGAGCGGCTTAAATCCTTTCGTGTGAGCCACGTCATTTCATTCCCACCAACTTTGCTATATTTAAGTTATATTTGAATAATAATTTGCCCTTTCTACGTTATGTTCCATTATATTTTGTTTAATGATGGGCGGCTTTCTATATTTAAAGCCTCAGCTGACATGTATAGTTCGCAAAAATATCGACATCTGCACTATTGTTCTTCCCACGCCCGGGTTCCCGGGTTCGATTCCCGGCGGGGTCAGGGATTTTCTCTGCCTCGTGATGGCTGGGTGTTGTGTGATGTCCTTAGGTTAGTTAGGTTTAAGTAGTTCTAAGTTCTAGGGGACTGATGACCATAGATGTTAAGTCCCATAGTGCTCAGAGCCATTTTTTGCACTATTGTTCAAGGCATACTATTTAGAAAACTGATAGTAATTGCAAGGGATTTTGGATCACAGTTTTTATGTATGCATCATTTTCATGAAATTTGGAGTAGATGTTAAGTTTTAAAGTTCTTCGAAGCATTCGAACAACGCACATTAAATCGCAGGCAGTAATACAGCTCTAATTTATCATTTTTATTTTCTCAAGTACAACTAGATGTTTCATGTCGAAACGGCGACATCTACGATGTGTTGAAACGGATGCATCCTCAATTGTTCTCGTGAAAATGAAAGTTGCAGCCGTCGTAGTAGGCTACAGAACATACGTTGCGCGTTAAATTGAGTAATGTCATGCGTTTTCGACTCTCGTGCATATTTCTATACGTATGTTAATATAGCGGAATAATCACACATATAGACTGTTAGCAGAAGTAAATTGTAGTTATTATAGAGTGCCTCCTTTTTTGAACCGTTACGCCATCGGATGCAGAGTGAGTGTGTGTGTGTGTGTGTGTGTGTGTGTGTGAAATGAATTTGCGTCTTTCCCGTTCACCCTCATACAAGCTCTCTCTTATTGGTGTACACACAGAATTACAATCGTGTCTTCATACTCTACATAACTAACTGTCCGTGAATACCACTTGGAAGACGTGCTTTTTGCTTTTTTTTTTTTTAATATAAATGGAGAAATTGCTTTCATGCACAAAGGTGTGAAGTGCTGATCGTTATTCCCTATATGCTCAACACTTAAGTGATACGGAGAGACACCGATATGGCTCTACTGTTAAAAAAAAAAAAAGTCCTTTAACTTGCCATTTGCGTGAAAGTTTCTTGTAAGGTAATCCATCGCCTTCGGTATTACGACTTTTAGTTATATTGCTGTGTCGCCTCTTTCGTACTAGTAGTACTACCACTTTAATGAAGATCGCTTTCGAACGTAATTCGGTATTCTCATTTCCTTCATAGCTGTGCGCTTATCAATATATAGAAAAATTGTAAAAAAAGGTTCGAATCCTGCCTCGGGCATGGATGTGTGTGATGTCCTTAGGTTAGTTAGGTTTAAGTAGTTCTAGGGAACTGATGACCTTAGAAGTTAAGTCCTATAGTGCTGAGAGCCATTTTTTTTTGTAAAAAAAGAGACTATACAGTTCCATTTTCCTGAAACTTTCTTCTGCCTCTCGAGGTGTGCATGGAAATCATTTTTTGAGTTTGCATAACTCAGCAAAACGAGAGCGTGCTTGCCGATGGGCTTATCGATCGACTTACACCCAATTCCGATCGACCAGAGATAATATAAATCATAATTTTCTTTATATTTCCAAATTATAGGGAATTTGTGGCCATTTACGTAGCTTGCTTTTCTTCGAAGCAAGATCTATCGTTCAGCAAGTAAAGCCGCGAGGCATTTCAGTGTACGCGTAACCGTTCGCAATTTACGTAGAGGTTTCCGGAATCCTGTCAAATATTGGATAAATCATCATTGTCAATTATTGAACAGATTTCGGGTGAGGCTGAAATGTGATATTCTGAACATATTTTGAAGTTCTTTTTGTTACCTGGCATGTAGCACCACTACTTTAGACTTACCTGCATAAATGAAACGAATGTCAGATATTGACTGTCTTCTTTTGTCCATAGCATTGTACGAGGTGGCTCCAGAAAGTACGTTTCCGTGTTTTTTGGAAAACAAATACAATGCAGTTACATGAAAAACTTTATTGGCAACAGGTACAGCTATGTTTGAGTTATTTTTCGACATAGTCACCAAAAGAACTGAGACACGTCTTATCGTGGGATCAACTTTCGTAGAAGTGCCATAGAAGTCTGCCCCCCCTGTGAATGGAACCAGCGTGTGACAGTCGTCAGATCCTTAGTGATAATTTTATGCAACAAGGATCGCGATATCCCTGGAAAATGGCTACTGACCTCCATGATTGTGAAGCGAATGTTCTTCAGGATGCACTGCTACACTAGCTCAACCAGATGATCATTGATGAGGGACGGCCGCCCACTCCGCTCTTCATCCTAGGCACTTTGACGACCTTCGGGAAAATGCCTACACCAGCGACGCATCACCTGTTTGTTCATGATGATGGGCTCGTAGACCCGACAGAGCTGACGATGTATTTCGACGGGCGCCATGTTTTGTGCATTAAGGAACCCTATCACTGACCGAACCTCACAGGTGGCGGGCGAACGTATAATAGAGTTCATTTGGGGACACTGCTGCCGCGGTACTGGCTCCAAGCGGAACCTGTCCGAAAGGCATATGATTGTCACGTCATAGATGTGTTGCGCATGCGCAGTTTTTCCGGCTAAATGCGTCTACTTTAAAGGGAACAACACCAGGAAACTTGCTTTCTTGGTGCGCCTCGTTAAGTTCCTCCTTCGCACTGCGAAACGGTGAGAATTTTTAGTGGGATTCCGATGTTATTAAATTTGCAGTAAACAACACTTCCGTGGTTACACATGTAAACTGATCAGAATGCTACAGAACACGTTCCACTGAGATGAAATATTCTTGGCTTCTGCATTGACTTACGTCGCTGGCGGGACGCAATGTTTCAACACGTTACGTCTTCATAGTGGCATGTGCGCCCACTGGGCGGGGAGGAGGGGGGGGGGGGGGGGCGCAGCTACCGCCCTCTCCCTGTAATTTGGAGTACAGAGTTTTTATTCATAGCACGCTTCTAGGAGTGATTTCCCGTGATTCTGCTAAACCTCTCGCCTAGCCAACTGTATGTAGCAATACGCTGCTGATCGCTGAGGGACAGTACTGTGGTCCTAGCAATTGCTGTATAAGTTAAGTTTGTTTGGCTGTCACAATGGCCATTTAAAATAATGCTATTTCTTCGGCACAGCTGCGTTTTTGAGTTCACTTAAAATCAAGGCAGAAACAGCTCTTTGAATGATACTGCTGAAATAGAGCACTCAATCAATCTTTTTTCGCCGCGCGGGATTAGCCGAGCGGTCTATGGCGCTGCAGCATGGACTGTGCGGCTGATCCCGGCGGAGGTTCGAGTCCTCCCTCGGGCATGGGTGTGTGTGTTTGTCCTTAGGATAATTTAGGTTAAGTAGCGTGTAAGCTTAGGGGCTGATGATGACCTTAGCCGTTAAGTCCCACAAGATTTCACACACATTTGAACTTTTTGTAAATCTTTTTTCCTATCGATTTCTCATACTTTGTTTTGTCGGAGTACAGAAAAGCACCGGTCCAGCGCTTTTGAAGATAAACGTGGAATAATGCTTACCTTTTAAAAGAACCAAACTAAGCTGCGTGTAACAAATATTTGAGTGCATAACCTTCAATTCCCTGAGAAGTTTATAGTGTCACGTAACATTTAGTTCTTGTCTCATGGCACGTCTCGAAAGCAACCAACACATTTATGTAAGAAACAGCAATTTTAGAATATTGCGCCTCCTCCTTCCTCATCCTGTTTAAATTTCTGACCGTATATACAGTAGGATCGTTCGAGATAGCATTCTCCGTACAGTTTTCAAGTAGGTGCGTAACTTCTAGTGCAAGAGGTCGAAACAGCTACAAGGTCGTCATGTTGGTACGCCTTTTTACTCCGTTGATTTCGCTTTTCGATTGTGGCTGACTGTCTTGAAAGTAAAATGCAGATGTCGGTTACTACGTATGTGCTGGCTCGATGAAACAGAGTAAAGTATTGTTCTCAGCTTGCAGCTGTCCATTTGGCGGACTTGTTATTTTTTACCCAGTACTCCTTTTTACATCTTTCTAACTTTTTATTTGTGTTTACCTGGATTTACTATTTTCTGACGGGGGAGGAAAATTTGCTTATATATTTTTTCATACTTTCTTTTTTTCATTTATAATTCGTCTGAAATAAGAGTTCATTCTTTCCAAGTCCTCGTTGCAAGCGCATTATCCGCGTTCCCAGCCTGCATCTCTCGACTGAGGACACGGGAAGATGAGTGGTATGGGCACTGAGCGACAGATTATGTAGGCGCTAATGATAATCTATCATGGCAGTCAGCTACCAGCCGCTGTTCGTGCACTCCAAGAAGATGCTTGATGCGGTGACTGAAGGGAGAAGGCGAATCAATAAAAATCGCAAGACTTCGGACCGATAGTCTCGAAAATGGCAAGGAGTTCTAGCAAATTACGAGCTATTTTTAATAAGGATACTTTTCAGTTGCTTTCCAGACGGTTTGCCCCTGTGGACTGGCTTGCATCCTCACCACCCACTGCAGAAAAAAAGACCTTGTCAGGCAAACCTGCTCGTTCACAGGATTAACGTACTTGCTGTCACCAACAAGCCCGACATGTTTGTGGTACCGGCAAACCACACGAAGATGAGTAAAACAATGCAGAACGAGAAATATCCTCCACTAAGAATAAAAGTAAGGGAAGGACTGAATTTACCAAACGGAAGCGAAATGTCTGAAAGAAACAGCATCCCCCTCCCTCTCCAATCCACTTCTTTACATGCCCCCATATCCATAGTCTGCATACTGCGTTCACAGTGGTAGTGCTAAGTGAATTGCTGATAGTGGGGATTGGATTTTGTACTGTTTTCTACTATGTAAACTAAGACAGTGTAAAGTTGTGACAGTTGTTGCAATTACATTCGTAGTTTTTACGTTACTTGCATGACACCTGAACTTCCTGTATTTTCCCGGAGTGCAGTTTTTTTATGTTTGTTCTAAAATGATGTACGAAACACTAATGCCAACAATTATTATTATTAAAAAATGGTTCAAATGGCTCTGAGCACTATGGGACTTAACTTCTGAGGTCATCAGTCCCCTAGAACTTAGAACTACTTAAACCTAACTAACCTAAGAACATCACACACATCCATGCCCGCGGCAGGATTCGAACCTGCGACCGTAGCGATCTCGCGGTTCCAGTCTGTAGTGCCTAAAACCGCTCGGCCACTGCGGCCGGCTATTATTATCATTATTGTCTGAAAACAATTTATGTAATTACTGATGTAGTCTTCTCGAGTTATCGGTCGGGTCATAGTGTCGTGTTGTCACAACGCTTCACGAATATAATAATTACTGTGTTAAGTTTTAGGCATCTGTGGCACATTAAAAGTTAGAGTGACAGTAAATTTTATGTGAGGTGGGGGAGGGAACAAAGTGTCCCTTTCCCCCGCAGAACCCAACTATGTCTCTGCACCTCGGGATGGGGTGACAAACTGCGAATCCCTACAGATAAGAACCGCAAACGCACAGCTAATCGCTGGTCGTGGTCGTCGAAACTGGGAGTTTCGCAGTCAGTGAATGGTATCACGCTGCTGAGAACTGCAGAATGCTTTGAAAAGTCGTCGGAACTGCATCCACATGCGCCGCAAGTTAGCATACGCCAGCTGGCGGAGAGTCTCTTCCCGTTACACTTGCTTCCGTGCGAGCCCTGATTTATCTTGACGCCTTCGTGGTCCTTAAGCGAGACGTACGCCCGTGGCAGTAGGATCGTTTTGCAGTCTGACTAAACTTTCTCAATAGTGATTCGCGTAAAGAACGTCTTCTTCCCTCCAGGAATTCCCATTTGAGTTCACAGAACATTTCTGTAATAACCGAGTGTCGATCGAACCTACCGGTAACAAATCTAGCAGCACGCCTCTGAATTGCTTCGATGTCTTTTTTTAATCCGACTTGCACACACTTTATGTAAACGTCACTACAGACATCCGGATTTAGGTTATGCCATGTTCGATATGTCTGCCATCATTGGCGGTGAGGTGACACAGACGAATAGCGAAAGTCTGTACGACCCGCTGAAGTGTCGGAACATCGATGCTCTCGATGACCCGAATGGCTATTTTCAGCTCAGCAATGGTTTTGGGGTTATTGCTGCACACCTTGTCTTTAATATGGTCCCACAAAAAGGAGTCGCATGTGTTCAGATCCGGAGAATATGGCGGCAGATCGAGACCCATGCCAGTGGCTTCTGGGCACCCCAGAATCAGAATGCGGTCCCCAAAGTGCTCCTCCAGTACATCAAACACTCTCCTGCTACGATAGGGTCGAGCTCCGTCTTGCATGAACCACATTGTGTCGAAATCAGGGTCACTTTGGACAATGAGATGACATCATCTTCCAAAACCTTCACGTTCGGTAGTCACCGCGCCACCAAGGAAATTCGCACTGATTACTCCGTGATTGGACATTACACACCACGGAATCACCCGTTGAGGGTGAAGAGACTTCTCGATCGCGAAATGCGGATTCTCAGTCCCCCAATCTTGCTTATTGACTAACCCATCCAAATGAAATTAGGCTTCGTCGCTGAACCAAGCCATGCATGCGCATACTAATTCCCACCATGCCCCGCGGCCAACCGCGCAATTTGAACGTTCTAACGCAAGCCGTTCAGAAGTTACGACGATTTTATTTCATATAGTTCAGTAGTTATCAGCCTGCAGATAAACTACAGTTTGTTAGAACTGTCCCAAAAACTGAAGTCGCCTTCCCTACAAACGACCTGAGGTGCTAAAAAAAAAAATTAAAAAAAGAAGGTTCAAATGGCTCTGAGCACTATGGGACTTAACATCGGAGGTCATCATTCCCCTAGACATACTTAAACCTAACTAATCTAAGTACATAATACACATCCATGCCCGAGGCAGGATTCGAAACTGAGACAGTAGCGGTCGCGCGGTTCCAGACTGAAGCGCCTAGAACCGCTCGGGCTCAGCGGCCGGCCTTTAGTTGCTGCTTCCATTTCGTGTCTCTTTGCAGTCGAACCGACTGCTTCATTCAGCTCACCACTAATAATGTATTTTAATGTTGCAGGAATTTCTTTTTTTAGGCATCTTCATTAACTTACTTTTGCCCGCATGTAGAGCAAACTGCCATGTCAAATAGAAATTCCATCGAAGTCATCCTGCACTCTCCTACAGTCGTTCAACGGTGATGATCTGGTTGGTGGGGTGCTCATCGGCATGGTTGTTGGCGCCCGTACATTTTTTTCCTCAGTCCAGTCTTACCATTTCCGAAGTAATGATGGAATGATGAGGAAAACACAAACAGCCAATCTTTGGGTGGAGAAAATCCCCGGCCCGTCGGGGAATCGAACCCGACACCCCGTGATCCAGCGGCAGCAACGCTAGCCACTAGACCACGAACTGCGGACTCGTTCAACGACGACACTAACTCGTACCCTGCAGTGTCATTTATTTATTGTTCCGTGGGACCAAATTAAAAAGTCTCCACGGTCATGGAACGAGTCAATACATGAAATTATAACACGATAGTAGAAACAGACAAAATGAAATATACGAAACATATTCAGGCGACAAGTCGTAAATTTAAATAAAGAAAATCAACAAAGTAACACTGGAATTTGCTTAATTTTTCAGCTCATCCAGGAGCTCCTCGACAGAATAGGAGGAGTGAGCCATGAGGAAACTTTTCAGTTCAGACTTAAAAGAGTTTGGGCTATTGCTAAGATTTTTGAGTTCTTGTGGTAGCTTATTGAAAATGGATGCAGCAGAATACTGCACTCCTTTCTGCACAAGAGTCAAGGAAGTGCATTCCACATGAAGATTTGATTTCTGCCTAGTATTAACTGAGTGAAAGCTGCTAACTCTTTGGAATAAGCTAATATTGCTAACAACAAACGACATTAAAGAAAATATATGCTGTGAGGGCAATGTCAGAATTCCCAGACTATTGAATAGGGGTCGACAAGAGGTTCTCGAACTTGCACCACATATAGTTTTTGAGCCAAAAATACCCTTTTTGAATCAGAAGAATTACTCCAAAAAATAATACCATACGACATAAGCGTATGAAAATATGCGAAGTAGACTACTTTTCGTGTTGAACTGTTACTTATTTCAGATACTGTTCTAATGGTAAATAAAGCAGCATTTAGTTTCTGAACTAGTACCTGAACATGGGCTTTCCACAACAGCTTACTATCTATCCGAACGCCTAGGAACTTGAACTGTTCCGTCTCGCTTATAATATGCACATTCTGTCTGATCAAAATATCGGTTCTTGTTTAATTGTGAGTTAGAAACTGTAAAAACTGAGTCTTACTGTGATTTAGCATCACATTATTTTCCACAAGCCACGAACTTATTTCATGAACTACATTATTTGACACTTTATTTAGCGTATGGCTAATACAGACATATCATGAAATTAAATTACCTATACATGTGTACATATTGACACACAACAAACTTAAGTTTGCCTTTACAACTGAATATCCAATCCTTCAATCCAGCGCACTGCATCTTGAGTTGCTAGCAGGAAGTCCTCTTTGGCGCCGTGATAGGCTCGAATCCTGCATTCACTGACAATGTGGTGAACAGTCTGGTATGGAGCCCCGCAGTCACAAGCTGGATCAGGCAGCTTCTTCCACTTAAAGAGAGCATCCCTGCACCGCCCATGGCCGGTACGGATTCTGTTGAGAGTAGACCAGGTCTTGCGTGGTAGGTCGAATCCGCTTGGAAGTTTAGCACCTGAGAAGATGTTATGCAGGTGCACATCTGTCACTGCTTCCCACCGACCTTTCCATTCTTCAAGAGGTTTGAAATTCTTAGCAACCATGTCAGCAGCATCGCACAGAGTTGGATGGCGTGATTTCAGTCTCTTGCGATTTAAAAGTGGCAGGTCGCTATGCACAGGTAGGTTAGAATTCCTGGAGATCTTGTGGAATTCTCTCATAAGGGCAGTACATCTGCGTAGATCAGGAGGCATTATACCGGTTAACAGTGGAAGCCAATAAACTGGAGTAGATCTGATTGCGCCAGATATTATGCGCATTGTTGTATTCAGCTGGGTATCAACAAGCCTTGTATGATGACTGTTCATCCAAACAGGTGCACAATACTCAGCACTTGAGTACACCAAGCCCAGAGCTGAAGATCGCAGGGTGGTTGCTGAAGATCCCCAGCTAGTTCCGCATAGCTTATGGAGGATGTTGTTTCGAGTCCTCAGCTTTTGAGCTAAGTTAAGAAGGTGTTGTTAGAAGCATAGTGTACGATCCAGGATGACACCAAGATATTTTGGGTTCCAATTATGATGAAGAATTCTGCCTCTGAAACTTACTTCCAATTTTACGTTCGCCAACTGGTTATTTAGATGGAAGCAACACACTTCTGTTTTACTCACACTGGGTTGAAGTCTCCAGATTTTGAAGTAATTATCTAATGCAGACAGGTCATTAGCTAGAATCTCTTCTGTTGTCTTCATTTCCTGGTGTTTTACGGCTAGAGCCAGGTCATCGGCATAGCAGTATTTTCTGGACGAAGTGTCAGGTAGATCAGATAGATATAGGTTGAACAGTAAGGGTGAGAGAACTGATCCTTGAGGCAAGCCGTTGTTCAGCTTCCTCTCCTTACTTATGTTGCTTCCAGTGATTACCTGGAACTTTCGATCACTTAGCATGCTATGAAACTTAGCATGCTGTTAATCAGTCGAGCCATTGTTCTGCAGGGTCGAAGGCGGCAGTTAGATCAACAAATGCCACAGGTGTTTTCTGCTTCATTTGGTATCCTGACTCTATGAAGGATGTGAGAGACAATACTTGGCCGCAGCAGGTGCGCCCTGGTCTGAAGCCTGCCTGGTCAACTGGAACGTTCTCTAAGATAGCGCTACTTATTCTGTTATATATTAGCCTTTCAAAAAGCTTGTAGCAGCAGCTGAGTAGGGAAATGGGGCGATACTGTTTCAATATTACACACAAGATCCTTCACTACCAAGCTGGTGTCATCAGCAAACAGAAATATTTTTGAATCACCTGTAATACTAGAAGGCATATCACTTACATAAATATGAAACAGCAGTGGCCCCAGCAACGACCCTTGGGGAAAACATCAGAAAACAATCGCAGATTTCTGCTCACCGTTTCCATCACGTCGTTTATGTATATAGGGAACGGGAGCGGTCCTCTGACACGTACCCCCGGCGCTCCTGACGTGGCAGCCATTGGCGAGGAAGGGTGCCGTGTACCACGCCAGTGGAGGCCCCCAGGGGTGGGATACAGTTCCGGCGGCGGGGCGTCTGGCCATTGAAGCGAGCGGAAGGCCGGAAGCTGGCGGCTTGCAACCCGACACCGGCTTCCGTTAGGTAGGCGAGCCGTGCCGTGCCGTACCGTCCCGTCCTGCTGAGCACCGACGGCTCCAGTGTTTCGCGGTTTTTTCTCGTACTCGCCACCATTGCCCCTGTTACTAGACCATTCGCCTCTCGATCTCTCTTGTCACTACCCCGTCGCCAGATTTCTTACAATGGTGCCCACAGGCCAAAATATCTTTCTCGAAGACCTGATCTAAATTCGACTTAGTGACTCTCTGTCAAGAGATTCTTCGTGGATGATGCCTTTATACACTGGTTTAAGCATGCGCATTCAAATATGTAAACAGGCAGAATACGGCGCTGCGGTCGGCAGCGCCTATAGAAGTCAAGTGTCTGGCGCAATTGGCAGATCGGTTATTGCTGCTACAATGGCAGGCTATCGATATTTAAGTACCGGGTGATCAAAAAGCCAGTATAAATTTGAAAACCGAATAAATCACGGAATAATGTAGATAGAGAGGTACAAATTGATGCACGTGCTGGGAATGACATGGGGTTTTATTAGAAACAAAAAAATACAAACGTTCAAAAAATGTCCGACAGATTGCGCTTCATCTGTTCAGAATAGCAATAATTAGCATAACAAAGTAAGACAAAGCAAAGATGATGTTCTGGAAACATCCCCCAGGCTGTGGCTATCCTTTCTTTCAGGAGTGCTACTTCTGCAAGATTCGCAGGAGAGCTTCTGGAAAGTTTGGAAGGTAGGAGACGAGATACTGGCAGAAGTAAAGCTGTGAGGACCGGGCGTGAGTCGTGCTTCGGTAGCGCAGATGGTAGAGCACTTGCCCGCGAAAGGCAAAGGTCCCGAGTTCGAGTCTCGGTCGAGCACACAGTTTTAATCTGCCACGAAGTTTCAAAGATGATCTTCTTTACAGGAAATGCTCAATATGTCCACCGTCATTCCTCAACAACAGCTGAAGTCGAGGAATAATGTTATGAACAGCACTGTAAAGCATGTCCGGAGCTATGGTGAGGCATTGGCGTCGGATGTTGTCTTTCAACATCCCTAGAGATGACGGTCGATCACGATACACTTGCGACTTTAGGTAAGCCCAAAGCCATTAATCGCACGGATTGAGGTCTGGGGACCTGGGAGGCCAAGCATGACGAAAGTGGCGGCTGAGCACACGATCATCACCAAACGACGCGCGCAAGAGATCTTTCACGCGTCTAGCAATATGGGGTGGAGCGCCATCCTGCATAAACATCGTACGTTCCAGCAGGTGTTTATCAGCCAGGCTGGGGATGATGCGATTCTGTAACATATCGGCGTACCTCTCACCCGTCACGGTAGCAGTTTTGCTGTCCAGCGCCATCTGTCGGACATTTTGTGAACTACTTTTTTTTTGCTTCTTATAAAACCCCATGTCATTCCAAGCATGTGCGTCAATTTTTACCTCTCTATCTACATTATTCCGTGGTTTATTAAGTTTTCAAATTTATACTGACTTTTTTATCACCCTGTAAGTTTGAACGTGGTGTTATAGTCGGCGCACGAGCGATGGGACACAGCATCTCCGAGGTAGCGATGTAGTGGGGATTTTGCCGTACGACCAATTCACGAGTGTACCGTGAATATCAGGAATCTGGTAAAATATCAGATCTCCGACATCGGTGCGGCCTGAAAAAGATCCCGCAAGAACGGAAATTTAGAGAAACGGCATGCGAAGCTGACTGCAGAAAGAGTCTACTGCCGCCCAACATACATTTCCCGTAACGACCACGACGATGAGGTAATATAAATTAGGTTTCGTACGAAGGCATACAGATTGTCGTTTTTCCCTCGCCCTGTTTGCGAATGGAATAGGAAAAGATGTGACTAGTGTGAGAGGAGGAAAATATTACAGTTTAACGTCCCGTCAACGACGAGATCATTAGAGACCTTCAGTTGACTGCAACAAGAACAGATCGTAGATAGAATGACATCTCTACCATATTTATTCAGTTGGTAACATCAAATATCGGCTTTTGGCCTCATCGTAGCCGACGTCTGAATCTTCGTAGTTTAGAAATGGAATTACTGCGAATAACGAGACTGTAATGGGACTATATGAAAGCAGCTGGAACCTTTTTTTATGACTATTTCATCGCCAGCTTTAATAATCTTGAAACTTCCTAACAGATTGAAACTGTGTGCCGGACCGATACTCGAACTCGGGACCTTTGCCTTTCTCGGGCAAGTGCTGTACCAACTGGGCTACCCAAGCACGACTCACGCCCCGTCCTCGCAGCCCTAATTCCGCCAGTATCTCGTCTCCTACCTTCCAAACTTTACAGAAGCTCTCCTGCGAACCTTGCAGAACTAGCACTCCTGAAAGAAAGGATATTGCGGAGACGTGGCTTAGCCACAGCCTGGGGGATGTTTCCAGAATGAGACTTTCACTCTGCAGCGGAGTGTGCGCTGATATGAAACTTCCTGGCAGATTAAAACTGTGTGCCCGACCGAGACTCGAACTCGTGATCTTTGCCTTTCGCGGGCAAGTGCTCTACCAACTGGGCTACCCAAGCACGACTCACGCCCCGTCCTCACAGCTTTACTTCTGCCAGTATCTCGTCTCCTACCTTCCAAACTTTACAGAAGCTCTCCTGCGAACCTTGGAGACGAGGTACTGGCGGAATTAGGGCTGCGAGAACGGGGCGTGAGTCGTGCTTGGGTAGCTCAGTTGGAAGGCGGCACGGTAGCTCAGCGTGTTCGGTCAGAGAGCTGGTTGGCCTCTGTAATAAAAAAACTGAGTCGAAAGATCAACTAATGAACTTCAACGGATGTCATGTGACGTCCGCAACGACCAAACACAACGATCAACAACGAACAAACTGAAAAAAAAGTTGGTAGAGCACTTGCCCGCGAAAGGCAAAGGTCTCGAGTTCGAGTCTTGGTCCGGCACACAGTTTTAATCTGCCAGGAAGTTTCATATCAGCGCACACTCCGCTATAGAGTAAATATTCCATTCTTTAACAATCTTTCTTATGGAAGTAGTGTAGGATTTTATGATGCGGAACTTCGAGACAGCAGTAAAAACGGTCAAGCTTCCAGATGGTACACCATTACAGCGGACGAAACACGTCGCAATCGAATTATCTTACTACTCCTTCAACCAGCATTTGGATACTCCTTCTGAAGACAGAGTTTAATATTAGAGACGAGCTTCTTACATCGTAAAAAAAAGAAAAAAAAATTGCCTGACGCAAGAAGCGTCTCACATTTTGCGAAGTTTCGCTGGCAAAGTGTGTTTACTACACGACCTCCCAGAAGCTTGAAGAGATAATTTGTGATGTATGAAGTGGCCTCACATCCATGGACAAGCCTTTCCCTGATCCGCGCTTGTAATCACCTCCAGTGTGGTAGAACGAACGTAATTGGGTGGAAGACATCGAGGAAACGAATAAAATGTCGTATTGCGCATTTGAAATTTAAATGACTTAATTTAAAAGTGATCCTGTTGCTGCACCCAAAATTCCGTGTTCTACGTTTTTGTCTTCTTTTTTTCTCGGCCACTGCTAAGGAATGTGGATGAAGATGATCGGTTTTTCAGTGAGCGTAGTGGACCCCAGTTAAGTACCTTTGAAGGGATCTGTACGGCCTCAATAAAAGCTTTAAGTAGTCAGTAGCTTACGTAGGAAAGACTGCATACAAAAATGTTTTTTTTTTTCCAGATTTAAGTATTTCGCGTCACTCGTAGTACTTATGGACGAATAAAAGAAGATAAAAATTATGAGTTCGTGCTAAGAGTAGGGGCGTCATTTGAGAAGTTTGGTGCTCTGCACATTCGTGATCAGCACAGTACTGACACCCCTCTGACAAGGGAACCTCCCCATCGCACCCCCCTCAGATTTAGTTATAAGTTGGCACTGTGGATAGACCTTGAAAAACTGAACACAGATCAATTGAGAAAACAGGAAGAAGTTGTGTGGAACTATGAAAAAAATAAGCAAAATATACAAATTGAGTAGTCCATACGCAACATAAGCAACATCAAGGATAATGTGAGCTCAGCAGCGCCGTGGTCCCGTGGTTAGCGTGAGCAGCTGCCGAACGAGAGGTCGCCGGCACGGTAGCTCAGCGTGTTACGATCAAAGGTCTCGGTGAATGGGCGGGGCACTGACTACATTGTTATTTCAAGGTCAGTTCGTCAAGGTTGCCCCCTTTCGATATTTTTGTATGCAATGGCTTTGGAACCCTGTCTATATGGTCTCCGAAGACGGTTGGAGGGAGTGCCGTTGCCACAACTGACCTTTTATTGCCGCGCTTATGCTGACGATATGATGCTGGTGGCACGGACGGGCGAAGAAGTACGTACGGCGTTGGCATGGATACAGCGATATGGGATGGCGGCAGGAAGCGTGCTTAATCTACAAAAAACACGCTGCATGAATGTCGGTCGAGGATTACAACCGGGGGAGGAAGGCCCGCTCATCTTGGTTAAGACCATAAAATGCCTAGGTATTACGTTCCACACGGATGTGCAGCGAACAGCAGCGGATAACTACCGACGCATATTGAAGCTGATGCGGACAATGGTGCTGTTACAGAAATTAAGAGCGTTGGATATGATTCAGAGGGTGACCTATGTTAACGTATACCTAGCACCGAGACTCACTCACGTAGCCTTTAACGCGCACAATGGCATCACGGATACAAGCAACTTTCGGAACCTACGTGAGTGTGGGACACCTGTTTAAGATCCGATACACAACGCTTACGCTACCACCTGGAGAGGGTGGACTTGGTCTAGTGAACGTATATGAAAAGGCACGGGCGTTATTCGTCAGTACGATATTCCGACAGTGGCGAGGTCAATTTCGCAATATCTCGGGTGCGTTGGCCGATGTACTAGCGCCCACTTCAATGCTGCCCCCAGTCGATGTGGGCCATATTTCACCGAAGCTGTCACATTTCAAGTCTTTTTTTTTGGAGCTTAGCTATGTCAGAGATTCCTTCCCAACAACACGACTACCGACGACGCGAGACGTATACCAACTCTTACTGCGCCGGTGCCCCAGAAATACCCTGGAAAAGAAGCACCCAGACAAGAACTGGCGACAGATATGGCGCGTTATACGGAATGTTTACCTCCCAACGTCGGTACGCTCAACATGGTATGTGGTGATAAATAGGAAGTTCGCAACAAATCAACGGCGGCACGCGATTCATTTGGCAGACACTCCACTATGTTTAGGCTGCGCAACAGTGGACACTGATGAACATCGTTTAACATGTAGTGGGACGGCTCCAGTGTGGCACTTGGCACAACAGATATTGGCGTTCCTGTTACGCTCCGCCCCTCACACAATTTCATCAGACACACTTTTTTTCCCCCAAGAATATTATTTCCCGGTCCAAAAAACCAATGCAGTGACATGGGTGCGGGGAATGGTGGTGGGCTACGTGTATAACGAATCGGAAAAGGGCAAAATTGATTTTTGGCATTTTCTCCTGGATGGACACACGAAGCTGCAACAGCATAAGAAATATAGACAAGACTTCGCTAATTACTTGCGACTTACATTTACCGACCCGCCGGCCAGATGGGGTGTGACGGGTGAGAGATGAGATAGACGAAGAAGCCGAGATAGACATCGATCACACTTACGGACCCTTAGTTAATTTCGAGAAGACGACCCAGTCTTACACCAACGTCTGGAGAACGAGTCGATAGATGGCTCTCTTGCTCTATCGAACGTCGGGTCGTGAGCAGGTGTCGCCCCCGACACGAATTTCATTTCATTGCTACAGAAGCATGTTTCTTTTGTATTTGTACTATCCGCAAGGTCTTCATGCCTTTCATTTGGGAATTTTCAGTTTTATTCATTTCCTTAATTAATTAATTTTCTAATTAGCCACTATTTGTCAACATATGGACTTTGTAGACACTATTAAAAAAAAAAAAAGCGTGTTCGGTCAGAGAGCTGGTTCGCCTCTGCAATAAAAAAACTGAATGAAAGAATCAACAACGAACTTAAACGAATGTCATGTGAAGTCCGCAACGACCAAACACAACGATCAATAACGAACAAAATGCAAAAAAAAAGTCTTTGGTTCAAGTCTTCCCTCGAGTGAAAAGTTTACTTTCTTTATTTTCGCAAAGTTATGATCTGTCCATTCGTTCATTGACGTCTTTGTTCACTGTAATAAGTTTAGTGTCTGCGTTTTGCGACCGCACCGCAAAACAGCGCGATTAGTAGTCGAAAGGACGTGTCTCTCCAATGGGAACCGAAAACATTTGATCGTAAGGTCATAGCTCAACCGATTCCTCCAAAGGAAAACACGTCTATACATTTTATACGACACTGGTGACGGCATGTGCGTCACACGACAGGAATATATTGTCGACCCACCTAACTTGTACACTTGGCGAATGGGTAAAAAGATTCTTCTACCTTGCCCGATTTAGGTTTTCTTGTGGATGTGATAATCACTCGCATCGGACGGACAGATAATAATTGTCTGAAAATAAAAAATTAAACTTTTCACTCGAGGGAAATCTTGTACCAAGGACCTTTCGTTCCGCAGCTGCTCACGCTAACCACGGTACCACGGCGATCCTGAGCTCTTGTTATACTTGATGTTGCCTATCTTGCGCATGGACTACTCCGTTTGTATATTTTGCTTATTTTTTTCATAGTTCCACACAACTTCTTCCTGTTTTCTCGAGTGATCTGTGTTCAGTTTTTCAAGGCCTATCCACTGTGCCAACTAATAACTAAATCTGAGGGGGGGTGCGATGGGGAGATTCCCTTGAGAGTATTTACGTCGTTTGGTCGTCTGATGACGTTCTACAATGTTGTGTGTGATAATCAAAATATCCACGGGTATGCTGCCAGTCTATAGTGTCCAACGGGCACAATATTTCGGCGATCAAACATGTCGCCATCATCAGGTGAACTGACGGACTGAGCTCCTGTGAACGTGCCGGCACGGAGATCCGTACGCTATGGCTGCTCAGAGGGAACTGGGTTCGGTCGCGGCGGCGGCCGATTTAAATACCCTCCGCCCGCGGCGCGCTCCCTCCGCCGTCCGCGCCCAGCGCCACGGTCGCGCGGTGGAACAGATTGCGACGGCGTCTGAGATGACGTCGGTGTGATGGCTCTGTCCACAGTGGTCGTCACAACTATACGTCTGCTCGATTTACTCTTGATTAACCCGATCGCTGGTTCCCAAGCCTTGCTAAGATTATAGCCACAGTCACGGTTTATGAGGTCGTCATTGGTGCGAATTTCGATGGCCTCTCTAACAACGCTGTCCCAGTATCTCGACGTCTGTACCAGAATCCTCGTGCGGTCATACTCCATGGCGTGATTTTCCGACAAACAATGTTCAGCGACCGCCGACTTGCTCGGATACATCAGTCGAGTGTGCCTCTGGTGTTCACGGCATCGATCTTCGACGGTACGCATCGTCTGACCAATATACGACTTGCCACATTGACACGGAATCTGGTACACGCCGGCCTTCCTCAAACCGAGGTCATCTTTGGCGCTCCCCACCAGTGCACGAGTTTTATTTGGAGGACAAAACACAGTTCCGACCCGGTGTTTCTTCAGAATGCGGGCGATTTTCCCCGAGAGTGCGCCTGTGTATGGAATAAATGCAGTGCCTACCTCCTCCCTCGTGACTTCATCCATCTCAACAGGTTGTGCTGCAGTGGTTGGGCGGAGAGCACGTTGAATCTGCCACTCTGAGTACCCATTTTTTTCGAAATACAGTTCTCAGATGTTCCAATTCCTGGGGTAGACTCTCTGCGTCAGAGATAGTGCGCGCCCTATGTACTAGAGTTTTAAGTACCCCATTCCTCTGTGAAGGGTGGTGGCAGCTGTCTGCATGCAAATACAGATCAGTGTGCGTAGCCTTCCGATACACCCCATGACCTAGGGTGCCGTCAGCCCTTCTCTTGACCAAGACGTCAAGGAAAGGTAATTTACCCTCTGTTTCAGTCTCCATAGTGAATTTGATGTTGGGGTGTATGGAGTTTAGATGTGTAAGGAAGTCAAGGAGTTTATCCATACCATGTGGCCAGATGACGAACGTGTCGTCCACGTAACGGAAAAAGCAAGTAGGTTTCCATACGGATGACGACAGGGCTTCCTCCTCGAAGTTCTCCATGTACAAATTCGCTACCACCGGTGAGAGTGGGCTACCCATGGCGACTCCCTCCGTTTGTTCGTAGTATTCTCCATTAAAAAGAAAATACGTGGAAGTCAAGACATGCCTAAAAAGTTCAGTGGTCTTCTCGTCAAACTTCTGACTAATCAATTCTAGTGACTCTCGCAGGGGTACCCTCGTAAACAAGGAAACGACGTCAAAACTCACCATGATATCTGACTCATCCAACCTGAAGCTATCAAGGCGTTTAACAAAATCCACGGAATTACGGATGTGATGAGGGCATTTACCCACATAAGGACTTAATATTCCCGTCAGGTATTTGGCCAACAAATATGTAGGTGCCCTGATGCTGCTGACAATGGGGCGTAATGGTACCCCCTCTTTGTGAACCTTCGGGAGTCCATATAGTCTAGGCGGTACCGGACCTTGGGGTGTGTGATAGTTTGCATCTGTGATAAAAATTGCACAGTGAAGCGGCAGAAAAAAGAGTAATTTGGTTAGTATGCATTATAATTACAGATGGGCTGCCGGTAACTTCACTCCTTCTGTGCGCAGAACGACGACTCCGAAGTCGTTGCAGAGAGAGCTGTGAAATTATTTCATCTTTACCGTGCCCTTTACTCAGTCGCTATAGAAAGGGCTCCTCCAGCGGCAACAAAACGAACGCGAGAAGTTCCTGAAACAAAATGTTGCTGTAAATACGAGGTTTGGAGCTTTAATAGTGGCAACTATTTATTTACAGCTCGTACAAAATAGATACGTGTTTCAAAGTTTTACTGACCTTCAAAGTAGTCACCAGCATTGTGTATAACCCGTTGCCAGCGATGTGGAAGTCGTAGGATGCTCTTAGCAGTGCCAGTTGTGTTGACAGTTCGAGCGGCGCTGTCTATTGCCCGACGAATATGTCGCAGTTCTGAAGCGGATGCTGTGAAGTGTTTACTTCAGTTTAGAAATCGAGTTGAACTCACGAGGGCTTAAGTCAGGGGAGTGCAATAGGCGGTATAGCACTTAGCAGCCCCACCAGTCAAACAAATCAGTAACAGCTTGCACTGTACGTGCTTGAGCATTGTCCTGCAAAATGATGGTCAGGTCCTGCAGAAAGTGTCATCACTTCTTTCTCTATGCTGTTCATTTTTGGAACACAGCCAACGACCAGCTTAGAGACAGAACTGCTGACACTTTCTGCGGGACAATGCTCAAGCATGTACAGTGCAAGCTGTTACTGATTTGTTTGACTGGTGGGGCTGCTAAGTGCTATACTACCTACTGCACTCCCCTGACTTAAGCCCTCGTGAGTTCAACTCGATTTCTAAACTGAAGGAAACACTTCACGGCATTCACTTCAGAACTGCTACAGTTTCGTCGGCCACCACGTCGCGCCGCTCGAATTGTCAACATAACTGGCACTGCTAAGAGTATCCTACGACTTCCACATCGCTAGCAACAGGTTATACACAATGCTGGTGACTACTTTGAAGGTCAGTAAAACTTTGAAACATGTATATATTTTGTATGAGCTATAAAAGAATAGTTTCCACTATTAAAGTTACAACCCTCGTATGTCAAAACGAGAGGTAATTCGCTCTGCGTGGTATTTAAAATAAGAACCACCTACTGTTGCACAAATTATGGGGCATTGTGAAACGCAACTGCAGTAACCAATGCTGTTATGTTGGTCTGATGACATCCCCTCCCAATCAAATTGTAGGGTGTATTATTCCTCTCCAGAAGTCAGTTGGCGCCGACGCTACAGCCTGAATTACCAATATTGACCCCACTTAACCACGCTAACAATGAAACGACAGATGTTTACTATTAGGACTCCGCTTCTCGTATTGCGCATGCGTACTGGCCACTTTCCTATTACGACGGTTCTCGCCCCGCTGACAACGGGTAGTAGACGTTTTTACCTGTCTATCGCGATGTCAGTAGTAAGCAGTGGCTCCCGGGTTTTGGCAACAATTTCTGTATAGTGATTTCAGTAGCAGGCATTGATTCCAGTGTAACACAACTCTATTTAGTCATAGGACTTACACTGCAAGGAATTTACAATGTCAGATCACAGATATGAACATCAGATCAAAGACATAATTTATATCTGTTTGTGTATATCAATTCGTAACAGAGGCGTTTTTATGGACGCATAATAAAGGGGAGTGGCTATGATGTCATAAATGTGAAGCTGACGTCCGTCGAGTCAAAAAAAAAAAAAAAATTGTTCAAATGTGTGTGAAATCTTATGGGACTGCTAAGGCCATCAGTCCCTAAGCCTACACACTACTTAACCTAAATTATCCTCGGGACAAACACACACACCCATGCCCGAGGGAGGACTCGAACCTCCGCCGGGACCAGCCACTCCGTCATGACAGTTGCCCTAAACATTAGTATCTGGTGGAAGTGTTTTGTCATTTACAAGTGTACTAATCAATCTAATTTTAAGTGTAAAGTTGTCGTACAAGCAATATTATCTTCTATACACATGGTTATTGATTGCGCTGTTTACTTTTACTGTAGTGGTTGTATTTCTGTCATTTGACTTTATATTTCCTGTCAGTCCAATTCGAAAACCTCTCTGCCAAAATACTGTAAGAAGGAAAGATTGGAAACCAACCAAACGTAGCAAAATATGTTCTCAGCTCTTTTGTGAAGAGGTCATCGACTGAACATCAGTTTCGTATATCCGTGTTAAGGAAAATGCTGGATTACGGAAGGAGCCTTTCCACGTCAACGTACTTTTTTCTTCTTGGTTATTCGAAACTTGTAACGAAAATAAAGTTACATTAGCGAAGCGAAATGCGTCGTATTACTGGACAAAATACGCATTTAACACCGGATAAACGTATGAGAATGCGTTCTTCACGCTGTTATTCACGAAAGCACTGTAACATTTGCTATTTAAACAACTGCTACGTGTACGGAAATTAAGAACAAGAAACGACATTGAACAACAGTTGACTAATGCTTTGGGGCATCTAACATGGCGGCGCCGGCTTCAGAGCTACGTACTGTGAAAGTCGGCAGCGCCATCTCCCTTATTATACACTGAAGCGCCAAAGAAACTGGTATAGGCATGCATGTTCAAATATAGGGGCAGAATAAGGCGCTGCGGTCGGCAACACCTCTGTAAGACAACAAGCGTCTTGCGTAGTTGTTCGATCGGTTACTGCTGCTACAATGGCAGGTTATCGAGATTTAAGTGAGTTTGAAACTGGTGCTACAGAGGGCGCACGAGCGATGGGACACAGCATCTCCGAGGTAGCGATGAAGTCGGGGTTTTCCCGTACGACCATTTCGCGAGTGTGCCGTGAATATCAGGAATCCGGTAAAACATCAAATCCTCGGGATCGCTGCGGCCGGAAAAAGATCCTGCAAGAACGGGACCAATGACGACGGGAAAGAACCGTGCAACTTGACAGAAGTGCAACCCTTGCGCAAATTGCTGCATATTTGAATGTTGGGCAATCAACAAGTGTCAGCGTGCGGACCATTCAACGAAACATCATCGATATGGGCTTTCGGAGCCGAAGGCCCACTCGTGTACCCTTGATGACTGCACGATACAAAGCTTTACGCCTCGCCTGGGCCCGTCAATACCGACATTGGAGTTTTGATGACTGGAAGCATGTTGCCTGGTCGAATGAGTCTCGTTTCAAATTGTATCGAGCGGATAGACGTGTACGGGTATGGCCGGCCGAAGTGGCCGAGCGGTTCTAGGCGCTACAGTCTGGAACCGCGCGACCGCTACGGTCGCAGGTTCGAATCCTGCCTCGGGCATGGACGTGTGTGATGTCCTTAGGTTAGTTAGGTTTAAGTAGTTCTAAGTTCTAGGGGACTGATGACCTCAGAAGTTAAGTCCCATAGTGCTCAGAGCCATTTGAACCATTTTGTGCGGGTATGGAGACAACGTCATGAATCCATGGACCCTGCATGTGAGCAGGGGACTGTTCAAGCTAGTGGAGGCTCTGTAATGGTGTGGGGCGCGTGCAGTTGAAGTGATATGGGATCCCTGATACGTCTAGATACTAGTCTGACAGGTGATACGTAAGCATTCTGTCTGATCACCTACACCCATTCATGTCCATTGTGCGTTCCGAAGGACTTGGGCAATTCCAGCAGGCCAATACAACCCGCCATACGTCCATAAATACTACAGACTGGCTCCAGGAACACTCTTCTGAGTTTAAACTCTTCCGCTGGCCGCCAAACTCCTCAGACATGAACATTATTCAGCATATCTGAACGTACTGTTCAGAAGAGATCTCCACCCCCTCGTACTCTTACGGATTTATGGAGAGTCCTGCAGGATTCATAGTGTCAGTTCCCTCCAGCACCACCTTAGACATTTGTCGAGTCCATGTCACGTTGTGTTGCGGCACTTGTGCGTGCTCGCGGAGGCCCCACACGATATTAGGTAGATGTAGCAGTATCTTTGGCTCTTCTGTGCCTTCATGCGCGTATTAGTACTCTTATGTTGATTTATGGGCAGCTTTGCTGCAAAAGTAGCTGTAAGCGTACTCTCGAACAGATGTAGGGTATTAACTGCTGTGTTCTCGTGTAACTACTTTGCGTGTGACTCAAATCTTGACATTTTCAGGCACGTATAAAGGATGGCACTTAAAAATCTGCAGGAAAAATTATGAGTGGCGTCGATTGGACGCGATTAAGCGTCACCGGAAGTGGTCTGCGCCTCTTTTTGCGTTATGCTAGCAGCTGCGAAGCATCGTCTCGCGCCGGGCACAAGAATGCGGCAGCACGAGGAGATTTTATCCGCAGATGGCCGGCGTTGTCTGACGGGGTCTCCGCGGCCGCCGCGTGTGTCTAACAAGGTTAGTGCGGAGCCAAGAGGCATTCCGTTTGCGGTCCAGTTAGCGGACTGCGCCGTATGGAAGAGCGGGAGATTATGCAAGGACGAAGAGAGCGCGGAGGTGAACGACCTCTAGCTCACTACAACTGTGCCTTCCGTTCCAGATTTATTAGTAGCGTTTGGACTTGAGATAAAAGAGCTCTTGCTACTAATTCAGAGTTGTATTCAATTAGTAAATTCAGTATGTCAGTAAGAATATCAGGTTCTTTATTCTTAAGTAAATAATAAAACCCTGGTAAGGCCAAACTAAACAAAGGAGTTGTTTCCGAGTTTGAAAAGCAACGTTCGGATGTGATAAGATACTTCTGTTTAGTGAAGCAACAACAGTCGTATTCTCGTACATCTTTTAAGCAATTATTCTCAAGAAACAGAGTATGAAGCATCTTCTGCGACTTAGAGACCTGGCAAATGCTGACCTAGCGGAAGAAATTCACGTTTTAACATCTCGTCGACATGTGGGTACACAGAGGCTGGGCGCCTGTTTAGGTCGAGAAAAGAAATCAGCCGTACACTATCAAACGACTGATTTATTTACCGAGACTTTGGTGAATACAGAGGTTTCTCTCCAACATAACAATATACTCGGAACCTAATACAGTGAGTATTATATGCAGTCTCTTCGACATGTTCCTCAGGTACATCGATCTTGCGTACTCTCCCCTCCTGCTCGAAATCTGCTCGTTGTCATCTATGCGTTTTGGAGCCAGGTAGTCATCAGTCGTTTTGTTCTTCTTCTGCCTCCTCCGCCCCTCCCACCTCTCTTCCCAATATCGCACGCCAGTATTATTTTTGGTGTTCTTCTTTCCTGCAGCTTTCTACTTGCCCGTGCCATATATATTGTTACTGAAACTTTTTGGCAGACTAAAGCTATGTACTAGATTGGATCTCGAATCAGATACCTTGCCTTTTGCAGGAGTTTCTGTTACCAACTGAGCTTTCCAAGCACAGCTCAGTTTCAAATATGCCGTGACATTTTCCGTAAAAGGTAAGTGGTTTTTTTTTTTTTTTTTTTTTTTTTTTGTTTTGTTTTAGTCCCCACTCTTCTGACCGGTTTGATGCGACCGGCCACGAATTCCACCTGTACCAACCTCTTCATCTCAGAGTAGCGCTTGCAACCTACGTTCTAAATTATGTGCCAGATGTATTCCAGTCTGATAATATTCGTCTCGGGGGTGCAGCCGACACAATATTTCCGCGGTCCAACTGGCCGCCATCTTCAGGTGAGAGTGCTGGTACACGATCTCGCCGGAACTGATTTCTCAGCAAAGCGGCGGCCCCTATATAGGCCGCAGAACCCACAACGCGTGCGCGAGAAGGTGCCGTAACTGCCCTCTAGCGCAAGTAAACATACCGCGCCGCCAGCGGTGGAAACAGGCGAAATCGAGATACCGCTATCAAAAATTAAAAATTTAAAAATTTTATTCCGACGATCGAAACACAGACGGTTGTTTTTTAATATCTGATAACACCGGGTTCCAAGTCTTACTTAAAGATAACCCTTGTCTCTATTACTAAGATAACGGTCTGTGTTTCGATCGTCGGAATAATTTTTAAATTTTTAATTTTTGATAGCGGTATGTCGATTTCGCCTGTTTCCACCACTGGCGGCGCGGTATGTTTACTTGCGCTAGAGGGCAGTTAAAAAACGGCACCTTCTCGCGCACGCGTTGTGGGCCTTCTGCGGCCTAAATAGGGGCCGCCGCTTTGCTGAGAAATCAGTTCCGGCGAGATCGGGTACCAGCACTCTCGCCTGAAGATGGCGGCCAGTTGGACCGCGGAAATATTGTGTCATGAAGACGTTATGATCCGGCTGCACACCCGAGAAGAATATTATCAATTATTATGCCGGGAAAGTCTTCGTAGTCATATTCCTGTCCGTCTTCCTCTGCAGTTTTTACCCTCTACACCTCCCTCTAGTACGATGGAAGTCATTTCCTGATGTTTTATCATATGTCCTATCATCCTTACCCTTCTTCTTGTTTGTGCTTTCCACGTATTCCTTTCCTCTCCGATTCTGCGCAAAATCGCCTCATTCCTTACCTTATTAGTCCACCTAGTTTTCAACCCTACCCCCATGAACCAAGGACCTTGCCGTTGGTGGGGAAGCTTGCGTGCCTCAGCGATACAGATAGCCGTACCGTAGGTGCAACCACAACGGAGGGGTATCTGTTGAGAGGGCAAACAAACGTGTGGTTCCTGAAGAGGGGCAGCAGCCTTTTCAGTAGTTGCAGGGGCAACTGTCTGGATGATTGACTGGTCTGGCCTTGTAACACTAACCAAAACGGCCTTACTGTGCTGGTACTGCGAACGGCCGAAAGCAAGGGGAAACTACAGCCGTAATTTTTCCCGAGGGCATGCAGCTTTACTGTATGAGAGCTGCATCAAACCAGTCTCAGGACTGAAGACAACAACAACAACAGTTTTCAACAATCTTCTGTAGCACCACATCTCCAATGCAGCTGCTACTGCATTCGAATCCTGTTCCGGTCACAGTTTAAACCTGCTGGCAAGTCTCAAAACTTCGCACACTCCCCTGGAGAGTGAAAAATACTTTCTGGATCCTCATTAATTTTTTTTTTTTTTTTTTTTGGAGGAGGAGACTATTTTCCTCTCATCAGTGTATTTGACGGTTACTACGACTGGAGAAAGTCTCTACAATTCTAATGTGTAGCAAGGAGCAATTAGATGCGTTTAAATTGTTAGCATCGGTTTGGGAAATCCATTACGCCAAACAATCCTATTATAAATTGATCTATGTTTCGTTTATCCCATGATGAGCAACAGCATCTTCTTAAGCTCTTGGGTTAAAACTAGACCGGTGGTAACGGGTCCAGACTTAGCTCTTTGTGAGAGACATCTAGATAGAGCACAGCGCTATTGTTGGGAATAGAGATCTTATCTCATGTCGCCCTAATTATATAGGCAAGTGCCTTACGTTCCTTCACGATTTGATTGCAGAGTTCAAGTCTGTAATCTATTTACGCTGGAGAGGATATGCGTGACAGAAGATACAAACTTATAGGTTAATCTTTTCCCTACCCCTATAGTTTATTTATGTTGCTCGTACGTTGTTGAAATGTAGCTGGGTTGTCGGTCTTCAAAATAAACAACATGACACCAAGTATTTCTTGAATAGCTTGTACAACTGTTCAAGAAATACTTGACTTGGTGTTTATTTTAAAGTCCAGCCACGGTGAAAAACAGAGGTATCCTAGTCAAAATAAGGACAACCTATACGGAAGATTATCATTAAAACAGATGTTTCGTATGTAGATCCCGGTAAAGCTAGAATAAATTCGTCTATTTGACGATCTGAATATTTTGGGCACGATTCGTGGTAAACGTCACTATACTCTTACCGGCGTTACACTGTTCTACACCAAGAACTAGCCGTATTAAATCCAACGCATTACAGATCGCGGATGCCTTCGCTACCCCACGTAATTCGCTGTGTTCCAGCGATGATACAGCTGTTCTCGCAGCAGCGTTTGTCTGTTTTCCTCTTTTCGTTCCGGCGGCCTGCACTCCCAGATGATCCACGCTGATGCCAGAGAAGAAGAAACCCGCGCAGCAGCAGTAAAGAGGACTCGGAGCAACAGTTCCGCACGGCCTCTCCGCGTAATGACGGCTTCTGCAGCCGCTCACTGTGGGAGGAGAGATTATCAATTTCCTGCCCCGTCTGCGTGAAAGTTCTCTCAGGAATGCGGCCGCCCACGACGGAGGTTTTGTCGGCAAACGGCTGCTGCGAGGGCTCTTCACCCACGCAGCACGCGCTGACAGCATCTAAACAGAGGTACCCGTCAGAACAGGAGAAAAGTCGTGCCAAGCGATGGCGCCTTTTTAGCTAGCCTCACTTCCGACTGCTCCTCACGAATTTCAATCTTTTCTGTAGCTGATGCGCTAAAATATAGTTGTTACACATTAAATGTCCAAAGGAACTTTATTCAGAATAACACAGGCACTGCAATATCGTATTTAGCTATGGGCGTATGGCCACACAGTGGCCCACTACTCTAACCTGCACAAGGCTCTTCCTGTCTGCAGAATTACTGCATCCATTTCAAAAGCATCTATCCTCTTCATATCTGAACTTTATCGCCAACGTTTCACTTTCGTACAAGGCCACACTCCAGTGAAAAATCTTCACAAAAGACGTCCAAACATTATTTATATATTAATTTTTTAATAAATTTCTCTTTTTCAGAAACACTTTTGTTGCTGTTATCGATCCGCATTTTACGTGCTTTCTGCCTCGGCCATCGTCAGCTATTTTGGCTCCCAAATAGCAAAACTGCGCTGAAATTTCGGAAATTCGCCGTTTCTGAGGTGCTGAATTTTAGTCGTTGTGTGGACAAGCTTAATGTTCATAATTCGGTACCTTGTCGGTCCTGAGTATTTTTCTGCTACTAAACGAAGACTTTCACGTGTCGTAAGATTTCAAAAACAGCGAATAAGTTAACTTACAGTAGGATTCGATCTGCACGGCATATTTATTTATAAATGAGTAGGTGAACCGATTTTCCAATCGACAGAGGGATATACCATCTCCAAGTGAACGACGTCTAGTAGAGAACTAGCCCAGATTAATTTCAGGCTCATCCCCGACTTTTTTAGGGATTGATTTTAATGGGCCTTCTCCTTTTTTGTCGTCGGTCTTCTATGTAAATTGAAGGTCGAGAGGATAAGAAAGGAAAGGGAAGGGATCACTGCTATTAGCTGCATCGGGACATTACGCGGAATCAGAGGCGACGAGTGAAAATGTGTACGCACCGGGATTCGAACCCGGGACCTCTTGCTTACTAGGCAGGTGCGTTAACCACTGCGCTATCTGGGACACAGCATCATCGTACCTGCGCGGACTACCTCGACATGCCTCACGGCCAATTCCCATTCCCATCGAGCGCCACCTATCGGCGGTCTCTGTCCGTTTCCTCCATGTTCGCTCTCAGATTCCCACAGGAGGCCGGTCTTACTTTTGCATCAGCACTGAAGATGGTGGATCCATTGCCCAGCTACTCCAATCAAATTATATAACTGCGTGGTGTCTGTTCTTTCGGACTTGTCTGGAGGAACAGAGACCACGAATTCATATAATCATCAGTCTTCTAATTGACTTGATGCAGCTCGCCACCATTTCATCTACATGCCACTCACGTTACCACAGTGTAACACACAGATACAACGTTCTCAGTTGAAGCTATCTGATCAAAACTACTCGAACACTTCTATGTAATGCTTAATTGGCCACTAGATGTCAGGCGAGGCGGTCCCACCAGTATAAAAGAGGCGGAAGCGGTGGGAGTGGGTGGTGGAGGGGGGGGGGGGGGGGAGGGAGTTGTCGCGTAAGTAGAGAAGCAGTAACAGCAGTGTGGATAGGGCAGAAGAGATCAGTCCCTTTTCACGTGGACTTTTCAGTGAGCGTCAACTGAGTAACAGATTCATCAGGAACATTTAAACCGTTCCACAGCTGCCCAAGTCTACTACAGGTGATGTGATTGTGAAGTGGAAACGCGAAGAAACATCCGCAGCTAAACTAACACCAGCCAGGCATCATATATTTACGGAGAGGGACCGTCAAACCGTTGTGGAGACTGGCTGTGAAAAGTCGCGTGAAATCAGCAGAATGAATCGTTCCTGAGTTACAAAGTGCTAGCAGCCGTCCAGCAAGCAGCAAGGACAAAGACCTTGCGTAGGGAGTTAAAAAGAATGGGGTACAACGGTCAAGTAGCTCTTCGTAAATCACACATTTCTGCAGCTAACTACAGCGTGCACACTCCTATTCAAACGTCACTACAGTTATTCGGATTTAGGTTATGAAACGTTCGATATGCCTGCCATCATTGGCGATGATGTGGCTCAGACGAACAGCGAAATTCTGCATGACCCGCTGAAGTGTCGGAACATCCATGCTGCCGATATGACTTCTTGAATGGTTGTTTTCAGCTCAACAATGGTTTTGGGGTTATTACTGTACACATTGTCTTTAATATAGTACCACAAAGAGGAGTCGCATGTGTTCAGATCCGGAGAATATGGCGGCAAATCGAGGCGCATGCCAGTGGCCTCTGGGTACCTCAGAGCCAGCATGCGGCCCCCCAAAGTGCTCCTCCAGGACATCAAACACTCTCCTGCTTCGATGGGGTCGAGCTCCGTCTTGGATGGACCACATCTTGCCAAAATCAGAGTCACTTTGGGCAATGGGGATGACATCACCTCCCAAAACCTTCACGTACCGTTCGGTAGTCACCGTTCCATCAAGCAATATCGCGCCGATTATTCCGTGACTGGACGTTACGCACCACACAGTCACCCGCTGAGGGTGAAGAGACTTCTCGATCGCGAAATGCGGATTCTCAGTCCCCAAAGGCGCAAATTTTGCTTATTGACGAACCCATCCAAATGAAAGTGGGCTTCGTCGGTAAACTAAACCATATATACCATACAAATTTCCATCATGCGCCGCTACCAACCGTGCTGTTTGAACGTCCCAGCGCAAACTGTTCAGAAGTTATGACAATTTTGTTTCATATGTTCAGTAATTGTCACCCTGTATACACTAGAGGAACAGTTCGCAGACGACCACGTTTATATCAGCGTGACAATGTACCCTATCAAAAAGTAGCAACTGTGGGGCAACGGTTTGTGGACAATAACATTCCTGAAATTGACTGCCCTGTCCAGAGTCTAAACCTGAACTCAGTGAGACAAATTTCATCTACACTGGCGCTAATCGCATAGGCACACAAACACACACGACACAGATCTGTGAGTCCACGGTATTGGTGATAAGTTGAGAAAACCGTCCCGAAACACGTGTGCAACAAAACACCACTGTTTCCTGCGCATGTACCCCGACATCAATATGGAATATGATCACCATGCACACGTACAAAGGCCGCACAACGGGTTGGCTGGCATACTCTGGATCACGTGGTCGAGCAGCTGCTGGGGTATAGCCTCCCATTCTTGCACCAGTGCTTGTCGGAGCTTCTGAAGTGTCGTAGGGGTTTGAAGACGTGCAGCGATACGTGGACCGAGAGCATCCCAGATGTGCTCGATGGGTTTTAGGTCTGGAGAACAGGCAGGCCACTCAATTCGCATGATATACTCCTCCACGATGGCAGCTCGGTGGGGCCGTGCGTTATCATCCATCAGGAGGAAGGTGGGACCGACTGCACCCCTGAAAAGGTGGACATACTGGTGGATAATGATGTCCCGATACACCTGACCTGTTACGGTTCCTCTGTCAAAGACATGCGGGGGTGTACGTGCACCAATCATAATCTCACCCCACACTACCGAACCACGACCTCCATACAGGTCCCTTTCAAGGACATTAAGGGGTTGGTATCTGGATCCTGGTTCACGCTAGATGAAAACCCGGTGAGAATCACTGTTCAGACTATACCTGGACTCGTCCGTGAACATAACCTGGGACCACTGTACCAGTGACCGTGTACTGTGTTCTTGACACAAGGTTTTACGGGCTCTCCTGTGACCACGGGTCAGTGGAATGCACCTTGCAGTTATCCGGGCGAATAAACCATGACTTTTCAGTCGTCTGTAGACCGTGTGTCTGGAGACAACTGTTCCAGTGGCTGCGGTAAGGTCCCGAACAAGGCTAGCTGCAGTACTCCGTGGCCGTCTGCGGGCACTGATGGTGAGATATCGGTCTTCTTGTGGTGTTGTACACTGTGGGCGTCCCATACTGTAGGGCCTGGACACGTTGCCTGTCTGCGGGAATCGTTGCCATAATCTTGAGATCACACTTTGTGGCACACGCAGGGCCCGTGCTACGACCTGCTGTGTTTGATCAGCCTCCAGTTACCCTAGTATTCTACACCTCATAACGTCATCGATATGTATTCCTTGAGCCATTTTCAACACACAGTCACCATTAGCACGTCTGAAAACGTCTGCACACTTACTAGCTGCACTGTACTCTGACAAGCACCAACACACCTCTGCGTATGTGGACTGCTACCCGCGCCACCTTGCGACGACCGCAGGTCAAATGCACCGCATGGTCATACCCTTACGTGATTTAAACCCGCAAACCGCCCACAAGAGCTTTGTTTCACCATGTATCAGCATTATCCTTAATTTATGAGCATGAGTGTTCATCTGCATATACGTACATACAAGTGCTTTTGACAAATTATCGATACTTCCCAAAAAAAATTTCGATACATATCGGCGATATCTTTTCCGACGATCTACTATATCAAAATGGCAATATCGTGTACCGATATTTTTTATTTTATGTTACACTTTATTCACAATTTTCGATAAATACTTGAAGTTGTTCTTTTGAAATTGTAGTAGAACATAATTTTACTTTCACTGTGTGAAGGAGTGTTACTACTTTTTGAGCTTTCGTGACGTCCCATCTTTCTCTTTGACTGTGTGAAGCAATTACATGTGACACAAAAGAATAACTCCGAGTGCACTTTGCGGGGGGGGGGGGGGGGGGGTGAATGGAATAACGAGATTTCCGGTGTGAAGAAATAGCAGACCAGTTGCGTTAAGAAATAATTTCTAACGCTTCTAGTGTGCTACTTCTTCACATCGGCATTCTTCAAAAACAGTTGCTGAAGATGATGAACAAAAGCATAATGACGAGACTAGTCCTTGCGATGGGCGGAGACGTGTGAGAGGAAATGCTGGCGTAGTTGGCGCTTCCAACGGTAGCAACGACGTTTAGCTTCACCACACAATTTTGACACTACAGCTGCTAGGTCTATGGCGTGTGCGGAAATGAAAAACCGGGGAAGTCGACATGACCTGTTACGGACAAATCCGAACGACGGAGCTATGCGACACCTTTCATTGTGCCACTTACATGCAGTTACCATCGTTAGCAAATTGGTCATCGCCAAGCGTGAACTATATTTTTACTGTCGCTACATCGATACTTTTTTTCTCTTTAGGTCGAGGTCCGATAACGATATCTCTTTAAACATCGATATGTCAGACCCGATATTTCTAAAAATATCAACAGTTCTAGTTCGTAGTAAGGGATCTTAAAGGGATGAGTAGTAGCAGTCACTACTGGGCACATTGCCGCTTGATACTTCATAGACCCGTCCTCGGAACCATCTCTCAGTAGGCAGCAGGCTCGTTACTGCTGTCTTCTCGCTGCTTCCAAACACGCCGTGTCACTGGCGACCACTCTGTTCTCCAGCCAGGGCGAGAGGCTGGTGTAAGTCGGCGGGACTTCCCGTTACGCGTCCGCTTCTATTTACGGAGGCGCTTGTGACTAATAACTCGGCCGTCATTCTTTTCGTGGCAAGTGGCGCCTTCAGCGTCTCCGGCGTTTGTGTTCCCTTTTGTTCGGTTTCGGTCTCAACCTCAGAGCGCGGGTCCGGCAAGCGTGCTTCCCTGGTGAAGTAGAGAACCGTGCCTCTCATACGTTCAGCGCTGTTTTTCAGTAATCCTTAACTACGAGCATTAGACAGGAAATTGCGTCGTAGTGTATTTATTTATCGCACCACGAAAATACATTTATGTAATCACACACACACACACACACACACACACATACACGCGTCATTTTTACAGTTCCTAAAAGAAGTCGACGTAGGTTAACCGTGTCCACGATTAAAGGCCAATGTCGGTCTCTAGAAGCAGGCAGTGTCTTGATATGTTGGTTGGTTGATTTGGGGCAATGGAGCAAACAACGAGGTCTTCGGTCCCATAGGGTTAGGGAACGATGGGGAAGGAAGTCGGCCGTGACCTTTCAAAGGAACGATCCAGGCATTTAGGTGAAGCGATTTAGGGAAATCAAGGAAAACCTAAATCAGGATGGTCGGACGCTCGTTTGAACCGTCGTCCTCGCAAATGCGAATCCGGTGTGCTAACGACTGCGTCACCGCTCTCGGTCTTCATAAGTAGATAACCCAAAAAATCTAGTGCTGATTCTGTTGCCAGCCACTGCCGATAGACAGCCCCTGCTCTTCCTGCTGATACTCCACGGTAACACTCACAGCAATAGACAGTACGCCATTGTATAGCACAGACTTCCTTTAAAAAATTAAGCTAAGGCTGTGTTCAATCCAAATGTTACTTAGAACACATCGGAAAACATATATAAGAAAATAAATCTCGGCACCACTGAATGAAGAAAAAAGATTGCGATGGTAAGATCATGTGTGCCTTTAAGAAGAAGAAAATGAAGAAGAAGAATGAAATGTACTGGTAATTGCCGGCCGGGGTGGCCGAGCGGTTCTAGGCGCTACAGTCAGGAACCGCGCGACCGCTTTGGTCGCAGGTTCGAATCCTGCCTCGGGCATGGATGTGTGTGTGGTCCTTAGGTTAGTTAGGTTTAAGTAGTTCTAAGTTCTAGGGGACTGATGACCTCAGATGTTAAGTCCCATAGTGCTCAGAGCCACTTGAACCATTTTACTGGTAATTAATAGTTATTCTCTCTGATGTTCATTTATAATTAAATGCCATATTATGAAATTATGTTTCGTTTGCAGGATAAAGTTTTCACCGTCAATGAGGAGATCTTCATTAATCTTTTCTGAATTAGTCACAATTGATCGTTTTCGAAGGAAAATAACTTTCAAGCAAGGTAGAAAATATTTTTTAGTCGCTTTACTTACGGCTTTCCGTGCGTCCGTGATAGTATAGATATTGCGTACGTGTATTACGTATCTGAGTCTGTTAATACATACAAAATTTATTTACGTAAGTAGTTAGTTTTGATTTTGATCTGTTACATGGAAAACAACACCAAATACAAGCAGGTTCGACTCTGATAAAATAAAACACATTTAGTAATAGAGCAGCTATAACACTCGATGCTTTTTGTCATCAGAGAATACACATTATACTTCCGAAAAAGGTCTCCCGTAGATCGCTTTATAACAAAAGTATTTTCATCATATGATGGGATTAAATTTTTGTACAAAATTATGACATTTACACTGTTAGTTAACTGTCAGTGGTAGCGCTTTTATTTTATAAGAATTACAAATAGCTCAGGTTTGCGTCGGAAGAACTTACATGAATTTCAATTCGATCAACAATCAAAAGTAAGAAGTGGGAAAAACGCAGCGCGTTCTACGCTTATGTAATAAACACTGTAGGTAAACCGTACCATAAAACATGGATGTAGTTGCAATGTCACTTGTGAACATATGAGAAATATACGTAGCATATTGTTTTTATACATTCACTACTGGCCATTAAAATTGCTACACCAAGAAGAAATGCAGATGATAAACGGGTATTCATTGGACAAATATATTATGCTAGAACTGATACGTGATTACATTTTCACACAATTTGGGTGCATAGATCCTGAGAAATCAGTACCCAGAACAACCACCTCTCGCCGTAATAACGGCCTTGATACGCCTGGGCATTGAGTCAAACAGAGCTTGGATGGCGTGTACAGGTACAGCTGCCCATGCAGCTTCAACACGATATCACAGTTCATCAAAAGTAGTGACTGGCGTATTGTGATGAGCCAGTTGCTCGGCCAACATTGACCAGACGTTTCCAACTGGTGAGAGATCTGGAGAATGTGCTGGCCAGGGCAGCAGTCGAACATTTTCTGTATCTAGAAAGGTCCGTACAGGACCTGCAACATGCGATCGTGCATTATCCTGGTGAAATGTAGGGTTTTGCAGGGATCGAATGAAGGGTAGAGCCATGGGTGGTAACACATGTGAAATGTAACGTCCACTGTTCAAAGTGCCATCAACGCGAACAAGAGGTGACCGAGACGTGTAACCAATGGCACCCCATGCCATCACGCCGGGTGGTACGCCAGTATGGCGATGACGAATACACGCTTCCAATGTGTGTTCACCACGATGACGCCGAACACGGATGCGACCATCATGATGCTGTAAACAGAACCTGGATTCATCCGAAAAAGTGACGTTCTGCCATTCGTGCACCCAGGTTCGGCGTTGAGTACACCATCGCAGGCGCTCCTGTCTGTGATGCAGCGTCAAGGGTAACTGCAGCCATGGTCTCCGAGCTGATAGTCCATGCTGCTGCAAACGTCGTCGATCTGTTCGTGCAGATGGTTGTTGTCTTGCAAACGTCCCCATCTGTTGACTCAGGCATTGAGACGTGGCTGCACGATCCGTTACAGCCATGCGGATACGATGCTTGTCATCTCGACTGCTAGTGATACGAGGCCTTTGGGATCCAGCACAGCATTCCGTATTACCCTCCTGAACCCACCGATTCCATATTCTGTTAACAGTCATTGGATCTCGACCAACGCGAGCAGCAATGTCGCGATACGATAAACCGCAATAGCGATAGGCTACAATCCAACCTTTATCAAAGTCGGAAACGTGGTGGTACGCATTTCTCCTCCTTACACAAGGCGTCACAACAACGTTTCACCAGGCAACGCATGTCAACTGCTGTTTGTGTATGAGAAATCGGTTGTAAACTTTCCTCATGTCAGCACGTTGTAGGTGTCGACACCTGCGCCAGCCTTGTGTGAATGCTCTGGAAAGCTAATCATTTCCATATCACAGCATCTTCTTCCTGTCGCTTAAATTTCGCATCTGTAGCATGTCATCTTCGTGGTGTTGCAATTTTAATGGCCAGTAGTGTATATCGTATTGTAATTTTTTGTAAATCTGTTGCAAGAATACTCCTGGAAACATGGGAAGAACGAAGCAATAAGGAATTTTCAGGAGGAAGACGGGAAAGGTAGAAGAGTTTGGAATCTAGGATGCGAGAAACAACTATAATATTGTATTAAATCGCAACAAAAAGAAAATTGAGACAGTCTTGTTGTAGAAGGTATGTTTTTCTACCTACGACCTGTGAACTGACTTACCCACCCAATTACAGGGAGACGTACAGTTTGACGAAGAAAATGAACCACACGCTGCAGCCTGGCAAACGTTTAACGAGGCTGCCGTCCGTAAATGCGTTGTAGGCTTTCCGGGAGTCAAGAAACATTACAAGAACTGCTGTAGCTAAAACAAACTGATATCAGTGATAATAAGTGTGTCCTGCCCGTTTTACAAAATTCGAATATCCTGTGCTTACTTTCAGTCACGATGCTAGATTGACGAAGAGGTTTGCAGGATGAATGTTGCCCAGTTCTTTCCTCTGTCGATCGACTTTAATTACTGCTAAAGTCCAAGGTCACGTATCGTTATATCTGTTTAATTTGTAAAAATGGCGACGACAGAAGAAATAAACGTGTGGCGCCGTAACCACTGCTCCACCTCTTTCTGTGCAAATACGGGTGCCTGTGGGTCTAGACGGAGGAATTGTGACAGTCTCGTAGCTTTGTTTGGGGTGCCCTTCGCTGGGTGACCCTCAGTTGAGGATACAGTTGCGGCTACACCAATTAGCGCAACGCGCTAATAGTGTCCACTTCGCGAGAGTGCCCGCCCCGTTACCGCAGAGCGCATGCGCGAACCAGGCCTGACGTCACGATCGCAGCTCCGGCGCCGTTCCGCTACGCCGCTCGCCCTGAACTTGGCTGGCGCCGGCGCGCTAAGTGGATTCACACGCGAGCGGGCGCAGTCTGAACCGCTACGCTGATGCCGTCCGAGAGAACGCGATACCGCACACGCCACGGCTTCCTGCTGGGGCAACTGTTTCTCGGATTAGCATGCCTTAGAGACGCGACACACAGCTCAGTCCAAAATCAGGCTCTTTTACGCTCACAATGTGCATCCGAAGTACACAAACTCTCCGTCACAAAATTACGTCCATTTTTTTTACATTAGACATCTTCAGCGCGTAGCTTTCGACGTACGGTATTTGATGTACACTGGCGAAACAGAACAGGCTGTCTCATGGTCTCGTAGCCAAAAAAACGTCAAACTCCCCCTCTCTCCTTTCCCTCAATGAACATGTTAACAGTTTCGAATACTTTCCCCCACCAACTTAAAATACTTTTACAAACTCTGGGGACAGGCTCCTTGGTTGGACGGTATGGCCGAGCGGTTCTAGGCGCTTCAGTCTGGAACCGCGCGACCGCTATGGTCGCAGGTTCGAATCCTGCCTCGGGCATGGATGTGTATGATGTCCTTAGGTTTAAGTAGTTCTAAGTTCTAAGGGACTGATGACCTCAGATGTTAAGACCCATAGTGCTCAGAGCCATTTGAACCATTTGAACAGACTCCTTACACCAAAACAAGAAACAATATAGTCCGAAAGTCCGCCATTTTTGAGTTATTAATCAGTGTTTACAATTTAGGTGGTTGGAACTTGTCAACACAAACTCGTAATAAATGCTCTAGATGCCATACCCTTGCTCCTAAACACACATACACTCGTCGAATCATGGACTGTCACATCCGTTCAGATACTCATGACTGTTTCGAATGGTTTTGCATGCTTCAGTGACACGCTGATGAAGAATTTTCTGTATCCGGGTGGTCGGCTGTATAAACCATTTGCTGAAGTTGCCCCCATAGATAAGTCCCAAAGACTGAGGTAGGGGGAACGTTCTTGTCATAGAATTGGCCCTACCTATCCATCTATCATGGCATCTCAATAACTGAGACAGAAATGTGCTGGAACTCCATCATGCATAAACAACATGTTTCTTCTTATTTGCCGGGACGCATCTTATATTGGGTTTTCTGAACATAGTCCACGTACAGAGACCGAGCGAGGTGGCGCAGTGGTTAGACACTGGGCTCGCATTCGGGAGGACGACGGTTCACTCCCGCGTCCGGCCATCCTGATTTAGGTTTTCCGTGATTTCCCTAATCACTCCAGGCCAATGCCGGGATGGTTCCTCCGAAAGGGCACGGCCGACTTCCTTCCCCATCCTTCCCTAATCCGATGAGACCGATGACCACGCTGTCTGGTCTCCTTCCCCAAACCAACCAACCAACCACGTACAGAGAACCTGTGAGACACGCTGGGAGAACGTATAATTTTCAAATTTGTGATATCTTATGGGACTTAACTGCTAAGGTCATCAGTCCCTAAGCTTACACACTAGTTAACCTAAATTATCCTAAGGACGAACACACACACCCATGCCCGAGGGAGGACTCGAACCTCCGCCGGGATCAGCCGCACAGTCCATGACAGCAGCGCCTTAGACCCCTCGGCTAATCCCGCGCGGGGTATAGCCCTATCAAACTGTAACCTACAATTCCAGCCTACACAGTGATCTTAAACCGATGCTGACGTCTAACCTGGAGTGTAGCATGAGGATTGCTGTCGGCCCATATGTGTTGGTTGTGGAAATTTGTTGTACTATCTCCTCCAAACGTTGCTTCATCTCTAAACATGTGACATGGGCGAAAAACCTGGGGCTTAAACTAAATGCAAAAAAGACGCAAGTAATCTTAATAGCCCATCAGAAATTAATAAGTTCAGATTTCCGCGAACGGCTACCTCCTATTCTGCTCGACGGTACTCCAATACCATATCAGAAAACAGTGAAGAACTTGGGTGTAACTTTGGATGAGCATCTCAACTGGGCGGAGAATACAGTCGCAGTGTGCCGAAAGACGTCTGCTTGTCTCTATGCTCTCAATAAGTTTCGGAACATATTTTCACAGGACTTGAAACGCCAGCTCGTGCAAGCACTCGTTCTACCGAACCTCCACTATTGTGATGTGATTCAACATGGCATGAGCAGTGAAAACAAAAGACGGCTAGAGCTAACCATGAACGCCTGTGTGCGTTACACCTGCAACGTTCGCCGATATGATCATGTTAGTGCTTCATACTCCGAGCAAGGGTGGCTGCGGCCGGACAAATTGCGTGACTACCACACTCTATGTCTACTCCACCGACTCCTCGTCGCGCAAGCACCCCACTACCTTGCTTGAGAGATTAAAAACCTGTCATGTCATCATAATCGAAACACGAGGTCACTCTTATTTGGTATCCTAACTGTGCCCACTCACAAAACAAAAACTTTTGCAAACTCCTTCTCAGTTGCCGCTGTCCGCCTCTGGAACAAACTGCCCCTTACCTTGCGCAAAATTCGATCTCCTGCTGCTTTTAAGAAGAAGTTGAAGCATTTCCTACTATCATCCTCATAAAGTTCTCCACAAAATTAATGTACAAGGACAATCCCCTCATCTGTCAAATAGCAAAGCTAGCGTCTCCTATCTTGCTCCTGAGATGCCTTCCTCTTCATCTATCTCTATTAGCCACGCAATCTACTTTTCCTTTATATTTCCTTAATTATGTTTCATCATGTCTCTATTCTTCTCCTCCCTTCGCCATGAGTCTCCCTCATACTCCCTGCTGCCAGCACTCCTATCTAAAATCTGTCTCTGCAATAATGTCTAATTATAACAGTACTTGTGACCTAAGAATATAAACTCTATATGTATGTATTTTTCCAGGTGTACCGTTCAAATTGTTTATTTCACTTTTTGTACTAGATGTAGTTTAACATGCCTACTAAAACATATGAATGCGCTACGGTCGCAGGTTCGAATCCTGCCTCGGGCATGGATGTTTGTGATGTCCTTAGGTTAGTTAGGTTTAACTAGTTCTAAGTTCTAGGGGACTAATGACCTCAGCAGTTGAGTCCCATAGTGCTCAGAGCCATTTGAACCATTTGAACATATGAATGTAAAATAAGTAGAACGCCTGGTTGGATGTAAGAGAGGGCCTGATGGCCCTAATCTTGCCAGGTTAAATAAATCAATAAATAAATAAATAAACAAAACTGAAGACACAAACAACGGATAGCCATTTTGTGCAACAAATCATCGGCAAAAGTTCTCCCGTGCTGAGCGATCGGGAGGCGTTAAGGCACTGCACGTTGAAGATGATACAGAAACATGAGTCGATCGCGAAGTACCCTCGATGCTGAATTTGGAAGTGTACGATATGCCAGGTCCGCTTGTGCTGTAAGCGGTACCTTACTCTTCTTCGACAGCCCATAGAACGTGCTCTTCCTGGTCAGGTGTACGAGCAACTTGTAGTCCTCCTCGATCCTTAGTCTGTGGTGCTACGGATCCTGTCCCGACAACGCGACGATGCACACTACCAAAGTTTGGATGAGTCTTTTGTCTTCGGTCTGGAAATGCCCTCTGATACAGCCGTGTAGCCTTGTGTCCATTACCATTCGAGCGAAAGTACATAAAAATCACGTTTCCCTGCTGGTGAAGTGGATTGCTGCCATATTTGAATGGAGCATTTTCAGTTAACTCACTACCTGTCGCACATGTACGCGATGGACACGTCGAAGACGGACGAATGAAAAATGTAAACAAGTCGCCGTGGCAACACAATGCCATCTAGGATATATTAGGTCAAACGGGTGCATCGCCTAGAAAAGTGAAGTTGTTGGGTTGTGCCTGGAAAGCCATTGAAGTGAACTCTCAGTAATAGATCGAAAACGAAGGATTTTCGAATGCATTGTTATACGAGCTTCTTAGTTTTGATGTATGGAACAGGACCAACTCTAGTAAAAGTATTTTTGGAATACCCTGTATAACATCTGAAACGCCATTGTCTCCTTCGTGGCCGGCCGGAATGGCCGTGCGGTTCTAGGCGCTACAGTCTGGAGCCGAGCGACCGCTACGGTCGCAGGTTCGAATCCTGCCTCGGGCATGGATGTGTGTGATGTCGTTAGGTTAGTTACGTTTAATTACTTCTAAGTTCTAGGCGACTGATGACCTCAGAAATTAAGTCGCATAGTGCTCAGAGCCATTTGAACCATTTGAAAAACGTGGTTTTGTAGCCAAAGAGTGGAGAATAATATGGTATATTGGAATCCTTAATAAAACCAACCTGCTTTCAGAAAAAAAAAATGTGTTGCATTAATTATTGAAAGTCTCTCGTGGATCAGGAACAAGAGGATGCTGGAAAGAAAACACTAAAGGAAGGCGAAAATATTTCGAAAGGTAAGTAGAAACGAAACAGCTGTGATGAAGTTTAAACGAACACCCTTGAAAGTTGATCAAAGAGGAGGGCGAAGAATATGGAGTTGAGTATTCAGGTGCATTATAATTCGTGGCAGCAGGCTGTGGAAACAACACGCAGCGCGTGTGCCCTCTTACACGAGAGTCAGCAGTTAATGGAGGTCACAGCGGGCGGTGTTCCGGGGTAACTCGACTCCACTAAGGGCGGAGGGCGCGACCCCTCTTCCAGAGAAGTCTCTTACGTGCCCTAAGCACCAGTGCTCGCCGTTCCCATCCCTCCTAGCTTACCTAAACCTTCTTTACTGCAACTCGAGAACGCGAGGAGACTTTCAGGCTGGTCTGTCTCCTTGTAGGGACAAAGAAATCGATGGAAGTTCACAATACTTCATTTTTCTCGGCGTGCTTTGAGAAATCAACGCATACTAGTTTCTAACAACCCTACCGCAACAAAAGTCAAAAATTAATTATGATTTAGTGTTGCTCACGCTGCTAATATTGCATTTTCGGGCAACAACAAAGTTATATGATGTGGCAGGTGTCATTAGAGCACAGTTAATAAAGTCATTTCATGAAATGATGGATAAACTAGGCACTCATCTTTTCGTGTTTCCCACGCTGGTCTCGTTGTGAACTCATGGCTCAATCGTCGAAAATCTAGGTAGTGATGATTCCAAGCTCGGATGCAAAGAGGCCTAGGTGTTATTCTGCGATATTCAAAAGTTTTATAAATGTGTTTCATAAACCATTCTTGAAGATTAAACTTTTGCAAGTTAGCACAATGGTGATGTAAAAAAGTAGTCAGCAGTCCGAATTTAAGTTACACTTCTTTTTTATTACTTTTGTTGCAATATCACGTAACACACAAAACATCACGTCACAATATAAAACATACTTGAAAATATCTTCCTTACTGTTAAAGTTCACATTTTATAAACTGACTACTATTTGCGTCTTTTCAACGTGACGACCAAGACTTGACTCTCCAATAACAGCTTACGCGCCCAAAAATCAGAGTTATAAGTACGACAAAGATCATAGTGACAAAGGAAAGAATTCACATAAAAATATCATCATTGCAATATAAACACATCGATGTATTAAAGTACCTCTACATTAATGAAATCAAATCTGAATGTTGTCTCAGAAATATATTAACTACTTTACAGAAACACAGTAGAATATTGCTGGTATCGAGAGGTTGAGGTGAGGTGCCGTAATGGTTACGTAATTCAAGTACCATTACAAGTTGCAGCACAACTCTCGAAACAATTTCAGCCGAACGTAGCACATATTAAGATTTACCACATAGAGTAAATGTTCTGACTGGGAGGACACACCTAGCACCCATAAGATTCACGGCGAGGGAGGGAAGAGGGTGAAGTACGAAAAGAAAATCTAGCTGTGGTAGGTCTGGATCAATTCTGACCAAATTTGATATACTGAAAAGAAGTATTGTAGGGTTAAGACAACACGGGGGTGAGATTGGGAACTCTGGAATACGGAAGTTGTTTCAATCTAAACTGCTACATAGCCGCCTTACTAATTAGGATTAAACGTTACGGCGCTCCTAGTTTTATGGATGGGAGTAATAAGGGGTGAAATGTAAAAATTGTACCCTGTCAGACCAAAAAGTTTCGAGACTGGGGTAACAGAAAAGCACAAAAGTTACGACGGTGGTTTTAGTGCTTCAGGTGTTCTACGTCGTCTTTCCTCACCGGAGCACAACACCCAGAACTAATACAATCATGCGAAACTGTCAGAAAAGGTCGTCTTCGACATGTTGGCCGGCCGGTGTGGCCGTGCGGTTCTAGGCGCTTCAGTCTGGAGCCGCGTGACCGCTACGGTCGCAGGTTCGAATCCTGCCTCGGGCATGGATGTGTGTGATATCCTTAGGTTAGTTAGGTTTAAGTAGTTCTAAGTTCTAGGGGACTGATGACCTCAGATGTTAAGTCCCATAGTGCTTAGAGCCATTTGAACCATTTTGGACATGTTATTCAACTCACGCGTCACATTGGGTTGAACGCTGATTACGGCGTCAAAGCGCTGATACTTCAAGTGAATGTCCGCGCTTGCTTGTTTTGTGGTAGGTTCATACAGGTAAAACCACGTCTCGTCATTCGTGATTTTTTTCTAGAAAATAATTTCCCGCGTTTTGCCATTTGAATCGAGTCTTTGTTTCCGTTCTGGAGTCAAGGTGTGCGATACAAACTTTCCACACACTTTGCTCTTCTTCAAAATGTCTTGAACACGTCTCTAGACGTTGCTCCATTGCGATTTGTAACACTACAACTTTGGCACACTACGTTCACACATCCCACTATTCAACACCGGCTTCTCACAACTAACTGGTTGAATGCACGTCTGTCGTTTACTTTGTTAGTTCAAGGTGCCACCGCAGTTACTGAGTGGACGTCGCTTATACGCAAGGGATAAATTCACTCTCGGAACTTTTTGAAAAGACTGTGTGTAGGTATCGACAGTAGGTTGTTTTGGTTGCTAGGCTGTACAGTGACTGTTCCGATGACATTTAAGTCCAAGTTTAATCGAATGCAACGTTACAAAAGGATGTAATCCTGAAATAAACAATTGTGTTATATATTCCTCTTCTGAGACATCATTTACACACACACACACACAAAATGTCCAATTGTGTGTGAAATCTTATGGGACTTAACTGCTAAGGTCATCAGTCCCTAAGCTTACACACAACTTAACCTAAATTATCATCAGGACAAATACACACACACCCATGGCCGAGGAAGGACTCGAACCTCCGCCGGGACCAGCCGCACAGTCCATGACTGCAGCGCTTCAGACCGCTCGGCTAACACACACACACACACACACACACACACACACACACACACACACACACACACACACGCCCACGCGCGCGCGCGACTCTCACAGATGGATGGATGGGTCATCATCAACACTCGCTTAACCTCTTATTCCATAAGCCACTGCAGAGAGTTTTGGGGTCCAAGCCACGACATTTCCGTAGCGTCCAGTTATCATTACACGACATCGCCACTTCTCCTTCCGTTTACGGTCAAATATTGACGATGAAAACTTCTTCCACATCAATGATTCAAAGCTGCTTGCCCTGAGTCTGTGTCCGCAGTAGCGCATAATAGCGGTCGCGGTTGCATTTGCAGAATTGGTAAAATATCAATTCCAAATCAAGACACTTTTGTTTATTTACCTGTACATCAGAACTGTCAACGAGGGGCCGGCCAGGGTGGCCGAGCGGTTCTAAGCGCAACAGCCTGGAACCGCGCGACCGCTACACTCGCAGGTTCGAATCCTGCCTCGGGCATGGGTGTGTGCGATGTCCTTAGGTTAGTTAGGTTTAAGTAGTTCTAAGTTCTAGGGGACTGATTTCCTCAGATGTTAAGTCCCATAGTGCTCAGAGCCATTTGAACCATTTTGTCAACGAGGGAAGGAGAATTAATGACGCCGACTTGTTAAACCGCGCCATTTAGTGTGCGAGACTTGTGAAACGCGCTTTGCCGGTGGATGGCGTTCTTCTGGACGGGAAACCAGCCCTGAGCATCGTTTTTCCTCAGCTCCCCCGGCCTGTGTCTGCTGCGACGTCCGGCCCTCGCTAATGTCAGCAGCCCTCTGCCCAGCGCAGTACCGCGGCGTCTCGCTTTGCGTTCGCAGAAGCGACGTGACCTAACTGCACGAGTGTCGCGTGTCGCCCTGTGAAGCTGCCTAACAGGCCCGCAGCTGCAGGCAGGCACAGAGATACCTGTGTGAGAACGGCCGAGCCAGCCGCCGCGCCTCCACGTCGTTCCGTTTTTGTGACGACGCGACAGATACAGCCAGCATCGTGCCGTTGATTACAGCCGGAGAAATGCCATCATTGCAACGCCGCAACTGCTTGCAGTTTTTCGTATCAAAGAGCGCCCGTTGCTTGATCGGTATTCCTGTCGTATCCTTAACGCCGTACGAGACGAATCTCTAATGCAGCTTAATTAAATAAGCACCTGCAACCCCACCCGAGCCTGTTAAGAATCGAACTGCGATATTTAACCCATTGGCTTATACACCCGGCGCACAGTCGCTTGCAGGTTTCAAGTCCGTTATTATTTGTGAGACGGTCCGAGCAACAATAGCTTCTTCTTGCTGTTTCTTATTCTCTGTTAATAATATCATTCGAAAGCTGACAAATATATCTATTTAGTGGTGAATAACACACTAGATTTCTTTCAATATTTTGCCGACTTATAATCAATCGTTTTCAGATTTTGTTAAGTTTATTTCCCCCCCTCTCTGTCCCCTCCAGAAAACGCCCTTCAGAAATTGGTTGTTTGGTTGATTTGGGGGGGGGGGGGGGGAAGGAGCAAACAGCGAGGTCATCGGTCCCATCGTATTAGGGAAGGGTGGGGAAGAAAGCCGGCCGTGCCCTTTTCAGAGGAACCATCCCAGCATTTCCCTGCATCAATGTAGGAAACAACGAAAAACCTAAATCAGGACGGCCAGGCGCGGGTTTAGAATCGTCGTCCTCCCGAATGCGAGTCCAGTGTCCACACTCGCTCCACATCGCTCGGTCCAGAAATTAGGCAGTGTGCAAAGCAAGGAAGGAGGAAAGTAATACACGATACGAGTAACAGAAATGTCTAGTGGTGTTGCATTTGTCGGTAATTTTTCAGGTGTGTCACACAAGCGAATACTTCTAAAACAGTATTATCTGCACTCCTAATCACTTCAGTAAATCGCAAGGATAGATTTACAAAGAATTCCTGTCAGAAAAATTATATAATTTTATGAAAAATATGCTGATTTTTGTAAATATAAATAGTAAATACAGGACCGACTATGGAGAAAAATATTAGTAAGTCAGTGGGTTAAAACGGGTTCAAAAGTCTGACTAATTTACAAATGAGTAATGCGTTAAATATTTGACGTTAAGCATGTAAAACCACTAAGGCTAAATACGCAAAACACTCACCAAACGGCCAGTACGAAAACTCTTACATCGGATATTGGATGAGTATGTCTCCGTTTTAAGAAAAAAAACGGGTTTTTCACGCATCTTAATGTTTATGACGTCGTTATCAACGGAAGTATGTGTCATAAATAGATATAATTCTGTAAGTACATGCAGTGGTTTATGTGGGTTGTTGTTGTTGTCGTCGACTGATTTGATGCACCTCTCCATGCTACTCAATCCTGTGCAAGCCTCATCATCTCCGAAAAACTATTACAAACCACATCCATTTCAACCTGCTTACTGTACTCGTCTCGTGGTCTCTCTGTGCAATTTTTACCCCCTCCCCCCCCCCTCCACACACACACACACACACACACACACACACACACACTCATTTCCTTTCAATGCTAAACTACAGATTCTTTGCTGTAAGAGACTGTTTCAACCGAACCCTTCTTTTAGTCAAGTCAAGCCACAAATTTCTTTTCTCCCCAGTTCATTCAGCGTTACATGGGGATATTGTCTGCAAAATGTGTCCGGAATAGTCAGTAGCAAAGAAGTAATAACTTCAGACGTCAGGCCTGATGAAGAAGTTTTACTCCTTTCATTGCGTGTGTGTGTGTGTTTTTGTTTGTGTGTGTGTGTGTGTGTGTGTGTGTGTGTGTGTGTGTGTGTGTGTGTGTGTGTGTGCGTGCGTGCGTGTGCGCGTGCGTGTTTTTTTTTTTTTTTGGGGGGGGGGGGAGTGTATCAAAGAGAAAAAGTTTGAAATTATGTGTAATGTTGGTTGGTACTTGCTAAGTGCTCTCATTCTCAAATACTGGATTACTGTGTTAACGTAATGATGATTCTTGCTGAGTAGATTATGACAGCGCTTTAAATTTTTAAAATTTTTAAAGTCTGTCAGTAATTATATGAAATACTGAGAATCACATGCTGTTGCCCCTGGATGATGATAGGTAGGCAACCTGCAACAGCGTGCAGCGTTTTAACAGTTCAGATCCGTGCATCGTAATTCAGTCCTGCTCGTATGTCACGAAGCTGTCTGAAATTGCTGTGGTTATTTCTTTTGTTACGTTTCCTCAACGAAATTTTACTTCTGAAGAAGACTGTAGTGTGGCTGAAGCCGATTGCAGGGACATATTCTTGTGATAGTGTCAGTAGCAGAATCAAATAACCTTGCACAATGTTGCACAGATGGTTGCTGGTTATAGCATTTTAAGGCACGCTCAGCGCCAGGTACGTCGTCGTAAATTTCGCCGTCTGTCGGCGGCGAAAGCGCAACCGGCAGAGGCGGCAGGTAATTCTGCCCTTACTGCGCACGAGCCCCGTCAGTCATTTTTTTCTAATGCACTAAATACTTGTATCGCTACAAGAAATTATATTTCTTCTGAGAGGAACAATTTGTCTGTAAGACCTCACAGTCAGTTAAGGGAAGACGCAATCTGTACCCGTTAGCTATAAATTTGTCTCTAGTCTCAGTACAAAGATGCAGTTACATAAGATGCCTCAGTTATTGAACAAACATCTTCAGATCTCTTGCTGGTGGCGCACAGGGACGTACGTCCGTCAGTCTTGTGATGGCTGTATATCATGCTGGGGTAATGCATTAAGCACATGTTGAGCGCCTTGACAATTTGCCGTTTCGCAATGCAGCAGTACCGGTTACGTCTCTGAGCGTGCTTTGTCATACCAGTTGCATTGGGAGCTATGGTAAGTTATGCTTTTTAAATGTTTAAGTATTCTGCGCTCTGACCAACGTGTTAGCTTTCCCAATACTTTGCGTATATCTGAAGAAGATTGTTCGAGAACTGAAACCGGCCATCAAATTGCTTCTTTATATTGCTATGCAAACAAATCTTGTAGCGAACGGTAGTAATAATGATAATTATAGGGGTTCATTCTTGGCGAAGTATGAAAATAAATCTTCATGAAACTAGCATTTATCGGTACATTCATGCGGTTATCACAGTGAAGCTATACAGGGCTACAACTTTTCCTAATAATCTTCTTGTAAGACAAAAAGAAATTTGAAGAGATCGTACTATAGAAATAAGTTACACGGAGCTCTACCTGTTTCAAATGTTGTATGTACAGTTGTATTTGCACTACTAATTCGTGGAATGTATGGAGTTGCCCACTTTCCTACCTGCAGTGTTGCAGACAGCTTTATTTCTATACTAGAAGTGCTAAAAATCAACAGTCCGTAAACGTTTAGGACTCTCATTACTTCTTGTACACTGCAAAGACACGTTTCTTTTGTTTTTGAAATGGAGCCACTACCACGAATTTCAACGGCGTTTAAAGTATCATAGAACGAGTCTTGGTGCAGAATTAGGAAAAAATACACCTGTATTAGACCAACAATTCTCGTATCCTATGTTGGACGACATAGCACGGAAAATAAACACTGTCTCCAAGTTTCACAAATGGCATATCTTCAACAGTTCCTCTGTCCGCGCCCAGTAGCTGAGTAATACCGACACGGTAGCTCAGCGTGTTTGATCAGAGCGTTAGCTGCACTCTGTAATAAAAAAACTGAGTGAACGGATCAACTATGAACCTGAACAGTTGTCATCGGACGTCCGCCCAGAAAAAAAAGTGGTCACCGCGACAAACTGTCAATCCTAAGGGCCGAGTTCGATTCCCGGCTGGGTCGGAGATTTTCTCCGCTCAGGTGCTGGGTGTTGTGTTGTTCTAACCGTCATCATTTCATCCCCATCGACGCGCAAGTCGCCGAAGGGGCGTCAAATCGAAAGACTTGCACCCGGCGAGCGGTCTACTCGACGGGAGGCCCCAGTCACACTACATTTATTTATAACAGTTCCTCTGGCAGGGGATGGATGCGGTGAAGTAACATGACAGCTCTCTCGGAATGTACACAAAGTAGAGTCGTAAAAAGCTCCGATGATTGGGTTCACTCACAGTAATCCACGTTTTCCTTCTGGTCTTAAACTGAAGTTAGGCTGATCAGTTATGGCGTTTCTTACGCCTTCAAGGACATTGTCAAACGTTTCTATAGCCATACTGTAGCACTCCTCGAGTTTATCTGGGTAATTTCGTTAAGAATGGCGGTTTTCAAAAAACTCCTCTGCGATCCATCTTCGTTAAACTGACACCATAACTTTTTTCTAAGACTCTAAGTAAGACAGCTTTCTTCTGCAGCGGAAGCTAACACAAAAACTATCATCAGAGTTACTCATCGTATCTCCGCAAAACCACTGCAGTTGATTCAACATTTGCATCATTCGAGGCCCATGCACGCCCTCACGACTGATAACATCGTGTCTCGTAATCGCTCCGTACCGGATCGGGAGAAATGCCTATCCAGTGTAGTTCTAGCCGTAGCTGTTTCGCTATCCCTCGCTGATTGGCGCTCTAGTATGCTATCTTCAGCAGGCTCGTGAAGCTTTGAATCTAGTGATCTCGAAAGCGCTTGAGAGGTGCATCTTATCTGAGCAGTATACGCTACATTTAGTATGTACTACAGCCGTGCTAAAGATGAGCAAACCTAGAGAGCCGCTGGGTGTGAGGTACCTTTGTAGGACCGCGCCGCGGTCTTGTTCACTGCATCCACTGGCTGCAGTGGGACGTGAGCCGTGAGCAGTGCGTGTGGCGCATCTGATGTGGCCCAGCTTTGTCCGCCGGCGCTCGCGTGTGACGACGCCACGGCCAAGCCTGGAATTCCCTCTCTGGGGGAAACAACCTCACTCGTCCCGTCCTAGCCCCCGTCCTCCAGGCCCTGTTACACAATGTGTAACATTTTAAACGTGCCTCTACAGCGGCCATATTTTACGTAATTGTATGGGCGCAGCAGTGTTGCCGTCAGCATTGCTGCAATGTGACTGCAATACATGGCAATATTGCTGATGGAGCTGACAGTTACAAGTAGCTGGCGCGCTATGGCCGAAGTGTTGGCTGTGTCGTGCACCACTGGTGGACAGTATTATGTACGACCGGGTCATCTCCTTCTCTGTCCTCGTCTGAACGCTCCACCTCCTCACTCTGTCCATTGCTCCCCTGCTTGCCACACCGACGGGGCTGCAGTACGCTGCATATACGTAGATACTCCTCAAGCCACCGTACGGTGCGTGGCGGAGGGTACCCTGTACCACTACTAGTCATTTCCTTCCCTGTTCCACTCGCAAATAGAGCGAGGGAAAGACGACTGTCTATGTATCTACATCTACGTGATTACTCTGCTATTCACAATAAAGTGCCTGGCAGAGGGTTCAATGAACCACCTTATAGCTGTCTCTCTACCGTTCCACTCTCGAACGGCGCTCGGGAAAAACGAGCACTTAAATTTTTCTGTGCGAGCTCTGATTTCTCTTATTTTATCGTAATGATCATTTCTCCCTATGTAGGTGGGTGCCAACAGAATGTTTTCGCAATCGGAGGAGAAAATTAGTGATTGAAATTTCATGAGAAGATCCCGTCGCAAAGAAAAACGCCTCTGTTTTAGTGATTGCCACTCCAATTCACGTATCATGTCTGTGGGTCTATCTCCTCCATTTCGCGATAGCACAAAACGAGCCGCCCTTCTTTGAACTTTTTCGACGTCATCCGTCAGTCGCACCTGATGCGGATCCCACACCGCACAGCAATACTCCAGAGTAGGGCGGACAAGCGTGGAGTATGCAGTCTCTTTAGTAGACCTGTTGCACCTTCTAAGTGTTCTGACAATGAATCGCAGTCTTTGGTTTGCTCTACACACAATATTATCTATGTGATCGTTCCAATTTAGGTTATTTGTAATTGTAATCCTTAAGTATTGAGTTGAATTTACAGCTTTCAGATTTGTGTAGCTTATCGCGTAATCCAAATTTAGCAGATTTCTTGTAGTACTCATGTGAATAACTTCACACGTTTCTTTATTCAGGGTCAATTGCCACTTTTCGTATTATACAGATATCTTATCTAAGTCATTTTGCAATTCGTTTCGGTCATCTGATGAAATTACAAGACGGTAAATGACAGCATCATCTGCAAACAATCTAATAGGCCTATTCAGATTTTGTCTCCTATCTCGTTAATATAGATCAGGAACACTAGAGGGCCTATAACACTTCCTTTGGGACATTACTGTACGAACCTTAATTTCTCGTATGTTATCTTCGTGGTCCTTACTCGCCGTGTATGTTGGCGGCAGTAGAATTGTTGGGCAGTCAGCTTCAAATGCCGATTCTCTAAATTTTCTCAATACTGTTTCTCGAAAAGAACGTCGCCTTCCCTCCAGATATTCCCACTTGAGCTCCTGAAGCATCTCACTAACACTTACATGTTGTTCCAACCTACCTGTAACAAATCTAGCAGCCCGCCTCTCAATTGGTTCGATGTCTTCCTTCAGCCCGACCTGGTAAGGATCCCAAACGCTCGAACAGTATTCAAGAACTATGATCCCTGTACTAAAAATGCTTCGTCTTTGTCTTCTGTTAAAAGTAGACAGTGGGAGAGCTTAACCAAAAAATGTTCAAATGTGTGCGAAACCTTATGAGACTTAACTGCTAAGGTCATCAGTCCCTAAGCTTACACACTACTTAACCTAAATTATCCTAAGGACAAACACACACACCCATGCCCGAGGGAGGACTCGAACCTCTGCCGGGACCAGGCGCACAGTCCATGACTGCAGCGCCATAAGACCGCTCGGCTAAGCCCGCGCGGCAGAGGTTAATCCCAAGACGTAGACAAAATGCATACAGGTCGTATTAACTCACATAAATCCACCTTACGATGGAGGTTTAAACCTCTGGAGCAAGTAGTGGAAATAAGATAAATTGTGACTGGTAACAGTAAACATGTTTCAGTCGGTTTCAGCCACGTATTTACGTTTATTGTGGGTGGGAAATGCCGCGTTATGCGGCGGCTGTTGTTGTAGTCTTCAGTCCTGAGACTGGTTTGATGCAGCTCTCCATGCTACTCTACCCTGTGCAAGCCTCTTCATTTCCCAGTACCTACTGCAGCCTACATCCTTCTGAATCTGTTTAGTGTATTCATCTCTTGGTCTCTCTCTTAGCCGGCCAAAGTGGCCGTGTGGTTAAAGGCGCTGCAGTCTGGAACCGCAGGACCGCTACGGTCGCAGGTTCGAATCCTGCCTCGGGCATGGATGTTTGTGATGTCCTTAGGTTTAACTAGTTCTAAGTTCTAGGGGACTAATGACCTCAGAAGTTGAGTCTCATAGTGCTCAGAGCCATTTGATCTCTTGGTCTCCCTCTACGATTTTTACCCTCCACGCTGCCCTCCAATACTAAATTGGTGATCCCTTGATGCCTCAGAATATGTCCTACCAACCGATCCCTTCTTCTAGTCAAGTTGTGCCACAAGCTCCTCTTCTCCCCAATTCTATTCAATACCTCCTCATTAGTTATATGATATACCCATCTAATCTTCAGCATTCTTCTGTAGCACCACATTTCGAAAGCTTCTATTCTCTTCTTGTCCAAACTAGTTATCGTCCATGTTTCACTTCCATACATGGCTACACTCGATACAAATACTTTCAGAAACGACTTCCTGACACTTATATCTATACTCGGTGTTAACAAATTTCTCTTCTTCAGAAACGCTTTCCTTGCCATTGCCAGTCTACTTTTATATCCTCTCTACTTCGACCATCGTCAGTTATTTTGCTCCCCAAATAGCAAAACTCCTTTACTACTTTAAGTGTCTCATTTCCTAATCTAATTCCCTCAGCATCACCCGATTTAATTCGACTACATTCCATTATGCTCGTTTTGCTTTTGTTGGTGTTCATCTTATACCCTCCTTTCAAGACACTGTCCATTCCGTTCAACTGCTCTACCAGGTCCTTTGCTGTCTCTGACAGAATTACAATGTCATCGGCGAACCTCAAAGTTTTTATTTCTTCTCCATGCATTTTAATATCTACTCCGAATTTTTCTTTTGTTTCCTTGACTGCTTGCTCAATATACAAATTGAATAACATCGGGGAGAGGCTACAACCCTGTCTCACTCCCTTCCCAACCACTGCTTCCCTTTCATGCCCCTCGACTCTTATAACTGCCATCTGCTTTCTGTGCAAATTGTAAATAGCCTTTATGCGGCGGCTGAGTGAGCTGTATTTTGCGCGTACTCTGCGGCAGTGACGTCGCCCTAGCACAGCGGCTGTGGCGAGCGCTATATCTGGTGGTCCGTTCCGGTCAAGCGGCCCAGCACGGCGCGGACTCTCTTTACCTGCCGCGGCGTCCCGCTCTCAGGTTTCCCAAGGCGGGCCCGCCAGACCGCATTCCGCCTCCTCCTGTCGCCTTCCCACAGGATACACCCGTCCGCGCTGCCTCCCGTAGGCGTCCCTGCATTTTCCGCTGTCCGCCTGTGGACTGAAGCGTCGCGTCACGTTCCGTGTTCGCGGTCATGTCTGCAGACACTCCTCCCTTCCTCCCACCCTCCAATGCGGATGTTGTTTGTTTTATACTGTAGCTTTCTCGAAGAGACAGTATGATTTCTTCTGTCAGAAGCAGTTCAAAGTCTTTGCAGTTACGTCTCACCCCATCCAACCGTATTGTATCGGGGTGAAAGCCTGAAGGGAGGGGGGGGGGGGACGAAGATGGAGAAAGAAGGTAAAGTATATTTTAATCAAAAATGGTTCAGATGGCTCTAAACATTATGGGACTTAACATCTGACGTCATCAGTCCCCTAGACTTAGAACTACTTACACCTAACTAGCCTCAGGACATCACATACATCCATGCCCGAGGCAGCATTCGAACCTGCGACCGTAGCAGAGATTTTAATCTGTCCAACGTTGTTGACGATGGCGTCTCGAAGGCAAGGCAGCTTTAAAGTTTTGTTTTATGTCAAAGATTACAGATTTCGTGAGTCTACTAAACTTTTCATCTTCGTTGTTCATACAACTAACATGATCGATTACGGAATAAACTTTCCATTATCAGGTTGTAATATCTCATTTCCCGGCTGTGCCTGAGCGCGTTTGCCGGCCTTTTTGGCCGAGCGCTTCTAGGCGCTTCAGTCCGGAACCGCGCTGCTGCTACGGTCGCAGGTTCGAATCCTGCCTCAGGGATGGATGTGTGTGATGTCCTTAGGTTAGTTAGGTTTAAGTAGTTCTAAGTCTAGGGAACTGATGACCTCAGATGTTAAGTCCCATAGTGCTTAGAGCCATTTCAACCATTTTTTTTTTTTTTTTACTACACACGCTGGCAGACGAGGTTCACCGGGCATTCGCCGTACCCACACCCTGCCATCGGTTCGCCACATTGTGAACCGTGATTCGTCACTCCACAAAACATTTTTCCACTGTTTACGCTCCTTACAAGAAGCGAGGCGTTTGGCATTTACTGACGTGGTGTGTAGCTTATGAGCAGCCGCTCGACCATGAAATCAAAGTTTTCGCACCTCCCACCTAACTCCCGTAGTATTTGCTGTGGATCCTAATGCAGCTTCGAATTCCTGTGTGATGGTCTGCCTTCTACACATTACAACCCTCTTCAACTGTCGGCGGTCTCTGTCAGCCAACAGACGAGGTCGGCCTGTACGCTTTTGTGCTGTACGTGTCCCTCCACGTTTCCGCTTCACTATCACATCGGAAACAGTGGACCTAGGGATGTACAGGAGTGTGGAAATACCGCGTACAGACGTATGACACAAGTGACACCCAATCACCTGACCGCGTTCGAAGTCCGTGTCTTCGGAGCGCCCCATTCTGCTCTCTCACTATGTCTAATGACTACTGAGGTCGCTCATATGGAGTACCTGGCAGTAGGTGGCAGCACAATGCACCTAACATGAAAAACGTATGTTTTTGGGGGTGTCCGGCTACTTTGGTCACATAGAGTATTTTAAAGTGAATGTCACTTCTAAAGTGGAGTTAGGCGTTCTTTTAGAGCAACGAGCTTACTTAATGCGGAAAGCTCAAGAAGCATTGGGAAGTGCTCTCGAATTCTGTTTAGGCGCTTCCCTGCATGCACTAGCTAGTAAGCTTGCACTTTTTCGGTAAAAAGAGGCCACAGGGCAGAAAGTGGAGTCATTAGCCAGCTTGCGGTGGTGTTGGATAACAGTGTCAGAGTTGGATAGTGCTGATTCAAGCCAATAAATTTCATTTGTCTTGGTGGAAATTTTAGCGTGAGGTTTTATGTGTGACTCTTTTTCTTATTCACTTTGAATTGTATTGCTTTTGTTTTCTGATTGTTGACTACAGTTGCCAGTTCGAAGCGGTGTATAGAACCGTTAGCAGTGAACGTATTACATTCCGGTGACTCTTTTTTTTTAAACTAGTTAGACAACAGCTACAGGGCTTTTAATTATTATCGTTGGAGTACTGAGAAGTTTAACCCTGTCTCGCGGGCCAAAGTGGCGCAGGCGATGCCTATGAAGAGTGATTCGTAGTGTAGCAGTGCAGGGAATAAACCCGGGTGCGCCAGTAGAAGTTTCCTGCTAAACTGCCAAGAGAGTGTGGTTTCTGTCCGCTGCCGCGAGTGTGTTATCGCGCGACACGACAGAAGTTCCGAGGCTCGGAGAGGTAACGTTTAAACCCTGTGTCTGGGAAACCAATTACAGCTGTACCAATTCATTGAAATATGTCCGCGTGTGGATAGCCGACAACCTCCGGTACCACTAAACATATATGTAAAATTAAATTAAGTGACCGCTTTTTTGTTTTGTAAGACGTATGAACCTAAACTAACCCTGGTGGCTACCAACTGAACTGCTCGTTTGTCCTATTCTTCATTACAGCTCGTCGATATTGAAACCTTACCATGTCGGATTAATGGAGAAAATCCAAAAAAACAACAACTTAGGTTTATTAAGTCAAACTGCCAACAGCTTGGTACAGCTATATAATTATAAACGCAGAGAAATTCAGATGATTTAAACTATCATTTAAGATATCGACATCTTTTCCGTCGTCCGTCGTCCCTTAGTTGCTTCAAAATTTGTGGAGGTATATTCCGTCTTCGCAACTAAATGAAACACTGTTTCTTGGCATACACATTTCGCTTCTATTATTTATGAAGAATCTTCAGTAGCCTGTAATACGTGTTTTTTTTGTATGAATAATAAATGCATTGCGTAACAGTTACGAGTGTGTTACTATGTTACATTTTCTGATGTTTTTCAAGTCAGAAACAACTTTTCCAGCATAAGTTGTGTGAGGTTAAATTACTTTTGCTTCATGCAATAAAAGTTCTGCATCAGGCATAGCGTTTTATGTTATTACTTCTTTATTTTTACTACTACTTCTAGTACTACTACTATTACTACTACTACTATACTGCTGCTACTTCAACTACTAACGCTATTCGCAATACATTTTACAAACAGCATCCACTTTCACCACTGAATGTACCTGCCAAATTATATCACTGTATGACGCAAAGTTCAGGAACTACGACGTTTTATACATTGGAGTTCGATTCTTTAGGGATAGAGTTATTGCTGCCGTACTAATAGCTCTCCGGATAACAATCGGGGCTATCATGCGAATCCAGTGAATATAATCGCAGATATTCATCACTGATCGACTGGGATTACGGCGGCGAGATTCTTTTATTCAGGACTAAACTAGTGAAACGTTTTGATTCTTCGTTCTTTCGCTCTTGTGACGCGCAATAAGTTCCTACCGAAAGTGAACCGTAGGAAAAGGTAGGTCGAAGTTTAATGTCCCGTAGATATATATAGGGTAATAACTCACTGTGGAAGGATGATGTAGGGGAATTACAGATAAACCCTATCACAACGGCGTAACGTAAGTATGACACCGGAACTCGAGGATACAATGTGGTCAGAAAGAGCCTGAAAAGCTTGAAGTGTGTTGCAGGTTATTGAACTAAGAAATAACTATCAAGAAGAAATTCGATACTTCGCGTCGTTTCCAAGTTAATTAGCACTGAGGTTAGCCAATCAGGTCCTTGCTCGCGTGAATTGAAGCAGCCTGCCAGATAAAATTAGTGCCAATTATTCTCATAGCGTAGATGACTGCGCACGAGATTCCTCAGCCTTCGGATCGGCTTCCATCCTTACATCCGCCGCATGTCCAATTTGTATATCTTGTTCGGCTTTGGGAAACCAAACGAATGACGCGTTTGGTGACACCGTCTCTGGCGGGCCGACTGAATTTGCGCTCACAACGGCCTCATTGGCTTTTAATGCTAACTCGACAACGGCGCAACATATCGAATTTTTTCTTAACTGTTATTTTCCAGCACAACCTACCCTGTAATACCCTTACAAGTGTTTCAGACTCTGTCTGACCACCCTGTATATGTTTTTAGACATCTCGATCTGTGGAGCGTTGGAGAAACATTTGGGTCTGTTTAATATGCTTTATGTACGACTGTCGGAACGTGCTCTTGATGTTACGCCGTGATGGAATATTAATTTCTTCAAAAATCCCGGTTATGTAAGTCACTGAAGCTGCAATAAGTCACTGTTCTGAATTTATTAGCAACTGCAATTCATTCCGAGGCCAGAAAGATCTCTACTCTACAGGTCTCCTTGGATTTTGTTACAATCTTCCTGTGGTGACATGTTTCTGAACACAACATTACTGGCTTTTCAGAATTGCGGAAATTGAGTTCGGTTTGTCCGGAACAGAAGAGAAGAGAAGCGAAGCGTTTGAAATGTGCTGCTACAGAAGAAATTTGATAATTACGTGGACTGATAAGGTAAGGAGTGAGTAGGTTCTCCGCAGAATCAGCGAGGAAAGGAATATATGGAAAACACTGACATGAAGAAGGAACAGGATGATAGAACGTGGGTTACATCAGGGAATAACATCTATGGTACCAGAGGGAGCTTTAGAGGGTAAAAACTTTAGGGGAAGACAGGAATTTGAATGCATCCGACAAATAATTGAGAACCCAGGGTGCAAATTGTACTCTGAAATGAAGAGGATAGCGCAGGTGAAGCCGCATCAAACCAATCACACCATCGATGACTCAAGAAAAGTTGTATTAACAACGATAATCAGCGTATTGTCTTGCTGAAAGTGGAAGCAGATAGAAACATAATTTCTTTCTCGTCCACTGCTCCTGAAATTTTCTGGTTAAGGCCCAAATGTGACCCGGTGAAGCCGGCCGCTGTGGCCGAGCGATTCTAGGCGCTGCAGTCTGGGTTCCAATCCTGACTCGGGCATGAATGTGTGTGATGTCCTTAGGTTAATTAGGTTTAAGTAGTTCTAAGTTCTAGGGGATTGATCACCTCAGATGTTAAGTCCCATAGTGCTCAGAGCCATTTTTGACCCGGTGAATAAATGAACAGTGATTTATTACAAAAAGGTCGGATAAAATCAACGTACGTGCAAAGCATTCCAGAACGAATGCCCAAGGTCACACAAGTGTCATTGCAAGAAACCATAATCATTATTGTGGCAATGCTAATAAAGTTTCTTGATAGAACGTATAAATACTCGTAATTAACTTTTGGCTCTGCATGTGGCATTTCTCACAAAATTAACTGATTTTGATGTGCTAAATCGTAACGCATGATCATTATTTTGGTTTCGTTATGGAGAAGAAAAAGCCTACATTTTTATTGCTTGCTTTGCTACTAGTAACCAAAAACACGACCTGCGTTACAGTAAACAATATGTTCCAATTCTCTCCATTCTACGATTCATACTACCCTGCATTTGTAGGGGAAACCTGCAGTCACACTGAAGGTCGTCTGGGAAAGCTATAGCAGCGAGTAGTAAAGATAAGTTGGCACGCTTTGTCTTTATCGTACCAGGAAGTTTACTGGAAGAAAGCAGCGACGCTTCGTTCTGTCGCCTAGTAAATGGTCTCTGCATATTGTCGTTTTGTTTTTTAAGACCTCTCACCTGCAGTCGCCTTAATGCAATTAATAAGGAAGTAATTCTGTATTTTGCTGCTGTAATAAATTCTTATTTGCCGAGATGAGTTTCCCTTTATTTAAAGCAACTTCAGTGATAAGTTTTATGGCTCCTACATTATTTCCATGCGTTCTTCTACACACAGGTGCTCGAAATTTTGCAGACTGTACTGACACAAATATTTTCTCGGTTCCTGTTTTTCAAAAGATGGTTCAAATGGCTCTAATCACTATGGGACTTAACGTCCGAAGTCATCATTCCCATACACTTAGAACCACTTAGACCTAACTAACCTAAGGACATCACACATATCCTTGCCCGAGGAAGGATTCGAACCTGCGACCATAGCAGCAGCGCGGTTCCGGACTGAAGCGCCTAGAACCGCTCGGTCACAACGGCCGGCCTTGCTATTTTTATGTATCCGCATTCGCCTCTGGTACACAGAGTACATTTTTAAAATTTTGTTGCTTTGTGCTTCCTGACGGAGCTGAGAAATATGCATCATTCACGGCCATCCAAGACGAACATATTTTAGCAGAGGAATCAAATGAAACGTGTCCCGCAGCAAAGTCGATCCTCCTACAGGAATGAAACCTGACTAGAAATCCTCCCCCCCCCCTCCCTTCCCCCTCGCCACCACGTTGGCTGCTGAACAGGTGTTTAGTAACATCATCATCATCATCATCATTTAAGACTGATTATGCCTTTCAGCGTTCAGTCTGGAGCATAGCCCCCCTTATACAGTTCCTCCATGATCCCCTATTCAGTGCCAACATTGGTGCCTCTTCTGATGTTAAACCTATTACTTCAAAATCATTCTTAACCGAATCCAGGTACCTTCTCCTCGGTCTGCCCCGACTCCTCCTACCCTCTACAGCTGAATCCACGAGTCTCTTGGGTAACCTTGCTTCTCCCATGCGTGTAACATGACCCCACCATCTAAGCCTGTTCGCCCTGATTGCTACATCTATAGAGTTCATTCCCAGTTTTTCTTTGATTTCCTCATTGTGACACCCTCCTGCCATTGTTCCCATCTACTAGTACCTGCAATCATCCTAGCTACTTTCATATCCGTAACCTCAACCTTGTTGATAAGGTAACCTGAATCCACCCAGCTTTCGCTCCCATACAACAAAGTTGGTCGAAAGATTGAACGGTGCACAGATAACTTAGTCTTGGTACTGACTTCCTTCTTGCAGAAGAGAGTAGATCGTAGCTGAGCGCTCACTGCATTAGCTTTGCTACACCTCGCTTCCAGTTCTTTTACTATGTTGCCATCCTGTGAGAATATGCATCCTAAGTACTTGAAACCGTCCACCTGTTCTAACTTTGTTCCTCCTATGTGGCACTCAATTCGTTTATATTTCTTTCCCACTGACATTACTTTCGTTTTGGAGATGCTAACCTTCATACCATAGTCCTTACACTTCTGATCTAGCTCTGAAATATTACTTTGCAAACTTTCAATCGAATCTGCCATCACAACTAAGTCATCCGCATATGCAAGACTGCTTATTTTGTGTTCACGTATCTTAATCTCACCCAGCCAGTCTATTGTTTTCAACATATGATCCATAAATAATATGAACAACAGTGGAGACAGGTTGCAGCCTTGTCTTACCCCTGAAACTACTCTGAACCATGAACTCAATTTACCGTCAACTCTAACTGCTGCCTGACTATCCATGTAAAGACCTTTAATTGCTTGCAAAAGTTTGCCTCCTATTCCATAATCTTGTAGAACAGACAATAACTTCCTCCAAGGAACCCGGTCATATGCCTTTTCTAGATCTATAAAGCTTAGATACAATTCCCTGTTCCACTCATAACACTTCTCCATTATTTGCCGTAAGCTAAAGATCTGGTCCTGACAACCTCTAAGAGGCCTAAACCCACACTGATTTTCATCCAATTGGTCCTCAACTAATACTCGCACTTTCCTTTCAACAATACCTGAGAAGATTTTACCCACAGCGCTGATTAAAGAGATACCTCTGTAGTTGTTACAATCTTTTCTGTTTCCATGTTTAAAGATTGGTGTGATAACTGCTTTTGTCCAGTCTGATGGAAACTGTCCCGACTCCCAGGCCATTTCAATTATCCTGTGTAACAACATAAAATAATAATAAATATTATCAAGACGAAACTCCGAAAAGTACCTCGTAAAAAAATAAAAACTATCAAACTTTATAATCCTTACCTTACAAGTACTATGCGGAGATTATTCGCGTAGAAATGGGTGAAGTCGAAATCCACCTCGATTAGTAATCTTATATTTATAAAACATCCATTGAAATATTCCGTTGCAGACATATAATGAAATTCGTTGGTCAATACCAAATGACATACGGATAAAAGATGGTCCTTTTATGAACAGAGGCAAATTTCTGGAGAAGAAACGTAGCTGAGTGGGATGGTAACGTGCAACCGAGACTGGAGGCACGAAACACAAGGGGAAGAGGAAATAAATCTTGTTTTTATGTAAGAAACCATCCCGTACATCGCCATACACTATAGAAGAACGACGGATGGGCAGCCAGGAATCTTGAGCTTCGCCGATTTCGTTTCTCCTGTTTCTGTGGTGTGCCGTTCTAATGCAGACCACAACACCTGCAGACAACGTCCCCCCCCCCCCCCCCCAACGCCAACTTACACAATATATATATTCTTAACCCACTTCCCAGTAACCTTAAATTTTATAGTACATTGGCAATGAGAATGCAGAGCAGCACTGAAACATTCATCAATTATCTCCTAAAGTAGTTTCTGCTGGAAAGGCAAACGTATCGTAAAAAAGAAAGACCCGCCAGTGCAGCCTAACAACCTAATCAACATCGGAGGAAGACAAAGCTTCGACATGTCGGAAGGAGATGCAATGACATGGTACGAATACTCAGTGATATGACTGAGTACGTCTAAGAAAGCCTTTACTCTTATACAAGTTAAAGTGTTTAAACAGGCCCACGTGATACACAACCAGACCTATAAAAGTTATCAAAATATAGCCCGTCTCTAGACGAGAGAATCTGCTCGAAATTAAAAGTCGTTCACTTTTATCTGAATAAAATAACGCAAAAAACATATTCCATTTCCTGCCTATCAGAATAGGATGAGGCGGCTTCCAGAGCGGTTTTCGTAGCCGACGCGTAGAAGATGAAGCCATAACCCGTTATAACGGCTGTTTAATTTTTTGTGTGAGGACAACTGGTCTGGCGCTTGTTATGCTGGCGTCAGGCGCACCTGTCTGTCTGGATAAAAGTGTGAACGTCACACATCTGTCTGTAGGTATTACAACTGACACGTGGACTCCTACTAGAATCACAAGAGTGTAAAAATACGGATGACATTAAATAACGAAGTAGCGTATTAGACGTGACATCGAAGCAAGCAGACATATCTTTTTCGTGGAGGGAGTTCGATGAAACAAGGAGATACGAACAATGAGTTTAGACGTTGCTGGCGGGCGTGGTTGCATGGTACGGTTCTGGAGGAGTAGGGTGGGTCTTTCACATATCCACCCCTCCCACCCCTTCCCCAATCCAATATACACACACCAGAAAAAGTTTTGCATCACCTCGGTTCAGATAATTCCGGAACCTGTACAGGAAATTGTAACAGAGATCAACACAAACATCTCATTTCCGTCCTTTTTATTGCTCATGAAAACCACACATTGCATGTTGTACCGCCATACAGCGAGACCTCCAGAGGTGGTGGTCCAGATTGCTGCACACACCGGAACCTATAATACTCAGTAGCGCGTCGTCTTGCATTGATGTGGTGGTCCAGATTGCTGCACACACCGGTACCTCTAATACCCAGTAGCACGTCCTCTTCCATTGTTGCATGGCTGTATTCGTCGTGGCATACTACCCACAAGTTCATCAAGGCACCGTTTGTCCAGATTTCCCACTCCTCAACGGCGATTCGGCGTAGATCCCTCAGACTAGTTGGTGGGTCACGTCGTCCATAAACAGCCGTTTTCAATCTATCGCAGGCATGTTCGATAGGGTTCATTTCTGGAGAACATGATGGCCACTCTAGTCGAGCGATATCGTTATCCTGAAGGAACTCATTCACAAGATGTGCACGATGGGGGTGCGAATTTTCGTCCATGAAGACGAATGCCTCGCCAATATGCTGCCTATATGTTTGCACTATCGGTCGGAGGATGGCATTCACGTGTCGTACAGCCGTTACGGCGCCTTCCATGGCCATCAGTGGCGTACATCAGCCCCACATAATGCCACCCCAAAACAGCAGGGAACCTTCACTTTGCTGCACAATGCGTCAAAGGCGTTCAGCCTGATCGGGTTGCCTCAAAACACCGACGACTGTCTGGTTGAAGGCATATGCGACACTCATAGTTGAAGAGAATGTGATGCCAATCCTGAGCGGTCCATTTGGCATCTTGTTGGGCCCATCTGTACCCCGTTGCATGGTGTCGTGGTTGCAAAGATGGACCTCGCCATGGACGTCGAGAAGATGGACCTCGCCATGGACGTCGGGAATGAAGTTGTGCATCATGCAGCCTATTGCGCATGTTCGAGTCGTAACACGGCGTCGTGTGGCTGCACGAGAAAAGTTATTCAACATGACGGTGTTGCTGTCAGGGTTCCACCTAGCCATAATCCGCAGGTAGCTGTCATCCACGGCAGTAGTAGTCCTTGGGCGGCCTGAGTGAGGCATGTCGACAGTTCCTGTCTCTCTGTATCTCCTCCGTGTCCGAACAAGATCTCTTTGGTTCATTCCGAGACGCTTGGACACTTCCCTTGTTGAGAGCCCTTCCTGGCACAAAGTGACAATGCGGACGCGATCGAGCCGCGGTATTGACCATCTAGGCATGGTTGAATTACATACAACACGAGCCGTGTACCTCCTTCCTGGTGGAATGACTGGAACTGATCGGCTGTCGGACCCCCTCTGTCTAATAGGCACTGCTCATGCATGTTTGTTTACATCTTTGGGCGGGTTTAGTGACATCTCTGAACAGTCAAAGGGACTGTGTCTGTGATACAATATCCACAGTCAGCGTCTATCTTCAGAAGTTCTGGGAGCCGGGGTGGTGCAAAACTTTTTTGATGCATGTATAATTTGTAGGTACCCATTGGGAAAAAAACACAAGGACGAACAAGAAAAGAATTCTGTTTTTTGTTCCGAATATATCTCATAGGGAGCACGTCTCTTCTTGCACTGTCTTAATAGCACCTATTGTGGGCTGCGATATGGTCGAAAATGGGACTATGGCCGCTGGAAGGACCAAGACTGTTCCAGGAGCTGTCTGGTACCCGGTACAAACAGTTAAAGCGAACACAACTGTTCCTTTTCCACATCAGCTCTTCAACGAAAAGATGGAGCATTTCTTGGGCTGATAGAGCATTGTTTGTATAATAGCGTACGGTAAAAAAGGGTCTTTTTTGTCGAAAACTAACATGGTGAGACCGTGGCTATGTGCAAATAAATGCCGGCCGGAGTGGCCAAGCGGTTCTAGGCGCTACAGTCAGGAGCCGCGCGACCGCTACGGTCGCAGGTTCGAATCCTGCCTCGGGCATGGATGTGTGTGATGTCCTTAGGTTAGTTAGGTTTAAGTAGTTCTAAGTTCTAGGGGACTGATGACCTGAGAAGTTAAGTCCCATAGTGCTCAGAGCCATTTGAACCATTTTTGCAAATAAACAAATAAATGTTAGTTCTCCCTATAAAGCAAACACAGCAAGACTGCCACAGTTAATAATGGTGTATATTAGGAACTTGCTCATTTCCTCGAATACATCTTCCTGCTAATTCTTGTAATCATTTTCATAAGTTAATACAAGAGTTAATTTAATTTAGACTTCCAACATTAATGCAGTGTCCACTCTCACAACAGCAGTGAATGTAAGATTCTATCTCACCACTTCTCTATCGTGAAGCAAATTGCTTGGAAGCTGTAATTATGCCTACTTCCATAACATTTGTACAAACAGGTTTTTAATTTCTTGTCTTTCACAAAATTTAACTGAACACAAATTTGCGCAATGTCTTTACGATTAACAGGCTTCCTTTATTAGTTTACGTTAGTTACAATTAATGCTGATTCAAAGTGCGAGAGCGCGTTGCAAAGTAATGCCTCCGATCTTTTTTGTGAAAATTTCTAGCCTTCTAAACAAAAGAAACTTTGTTAGCATTCTGCATATTTATTCTTCAGGTCTAAATATTTATTTCTGAACACATTTCTCCCAACGAGAGACTACTTCGTTGATAACTGTAGTAGAATGTTTGACTTTGTTGACGGAGCCACAACCTCACCTGTGCTTGCATCGCTTCATAACTATCAAAGTGCCTCGGAGGTGTTCTTTAAGTTTTGAAAACAGATGGAAGTCGGATGGGGCCAACTCGGAACTGTATGGAGGATGATCGATGACAAATGAACCCGAGGCGTCGCGTTGTTGCAGATGCTGCAGCACCCGTATGTGGTCTGGCATTGTGATGTTGAAGGAGAGTGGGCGAACTCTTCTGCGGTTATAAACTCGATTACAGTACGCTGTTTCTCACGCACCGACATAGATACGTTACACATTACTCTCGGCGAAGCAGGAAAATAAATCAACTATTGTGTATGACGTGTAGTATCTCAACCGATATTAAGAACAGAATAATGAATTCGGAGGCATTACTTTTCAGCACTTCCTCGTATATTGCTTATTCTATGACATACGAGCCCTGCGAATTTTCTGTCGTAATATGCATGTGCATATTTTAACTTCTCTGACACACAGTGTTTTAATTTTGTCTTTGTAAGTCGCCATGTTTGAGTGAAAACATAGATGCGGTCGAAATATTAGCCACGTGTGGAACGTGCTCTACACTATCTGCGTTTACAAAGCTCAGATATCGTTAAATCTTAGCTCACGTTCGGCGAAATATGCACGATTTCGAAAGCAGTCAACAATGTAATAAAAAGACTAAAGATTTTCGATGTAAGTAACACAGAACTAATGCAGTTCTTACCTATCGTTAGCGTCATTGTAATTCATTGTTGGGTCCATTTACAATAAAATAGTCCTTTTTTGTTACATCGTTTTTCGCTGAAGAGCACCACCGCCCCAACGAACTTTGGTCACATTCAGCGAAAATCATATTCCATTCTATTTATGAGCCCATACCATCTTAGCCTTGACGTTTCTTCCTTTCTCTGCAAGGGTTCCTCTTTCACTGTTTCCCTTATCCTTTCATTCCCCATCCTATCGCTCCTTGTTACTCTTATCCTACTTCTGAAGAACTTCATTTCACATGCCTTGTCCGCAGCTCGTGGTCGTGCGGTAGCGTTCTCGCTTCCCACGCCCGGGTTCCCGGGTTCGATTCCCGGCGGGTTAAGGGATTTTCTCTGCCTCGTGATGACTGGGTGTTGTGTGATGTCCTTAGGTTAGTTAGGTTTAAGTAGTTCTGAGTTCTAGGGGACTGATGACCATAGCTGTTAAGTCCCATAGTACTCAGAGCCATTTGAACCATTCACTTGCCCTACATCTCTTTTCTTCTTTACCCTTCTTTTACGTGCGTAAGTCAGTATTGGGATGCAGTGACATATAGAAATTCTTTGCTTTTTTTGTTTCAAACCAGGCTTTTAAGGGGGGTAGGACGTCAAACGGGCCGACTTGGAGCAGGAGAGGCACCACATGATATTTTATTTTCTACTGTCTATACTTTTACAAATAAATTCATAAAACTTTGTCAGCATGACCAGGAAGAATTCAGGATTCACACTCGTAGCAGTGGAAGTGCAAAAACATAATAAAATTTTTTTATATAAAATTTTTTTTATATGAAATTTCATCATTTTTCACTTCCTGTTGGCTGCATTTGTTGCTATAGGTACATTTTTCTTCACAAGTAAGAGAGATTCTTTGATGAATTTTGCACAGCATACAAACCATACTTACAGGTGTATGAAGCTCTAAAATTTTCCAAATCTATTAAAAATTGTGGTAAAGAGTTAGACAATTAACTACAAAATTTGATTTTTTTTCTAAACATAAAGTTTAAAATGTAACAGCTGATTCATTTTTTCATAAATTAAATAGATTCTAGAGTTTCAGATACCAGTAAGTATGGTTTTTATGCTGTGCAAAATTCATCGAACAGTCTCTCTTACTTATGAAGAAAAGTGTACCTATAGCAACAAATGCAATAGTAAGTAAAAAATGAAATGAAATTTCACATGTAAAAAAAATTTTGTTATGTTTTTGAACTTCCGCTGCTACGAGTGTGAATGCTGAATCCTTCCTGGTCATGCTGACAAAGTTTTATGAATTTACTTGTAAAAGTATAGGCAGTGGAAATTAAAATGACCTCTGGTGTCTCTCCTGCTCCAAGTCAGCCCGTTTGACGTCCTACCCCCCTTAAGACTTCGCAGGAATGCTTATTCGTCTCTGCCACGTTCAATGATCTCTTTCTCATTTCTTCCATTTTCCTCTATTAGACTTCACAAAGTAGATGACACTTTCCACCTTCTTCAGTTGTTCACCTCCAATCCTAATTCCGCTTGTTGGTACATCTTTCTTTCTACATGTAACCGGATCTACCGTTTGTTGACATTAAGTTTCATTCTATACTGTCTCACAATTTCTTCGTAAGTATCCAGCTCTTCGTGAATCTCCTTCTCCCTGTTTCCCTAGATCATCAAGTCATCCGTGAACACAATTGCTCTCATCTTGTCTTCTCCAGTTTTTTCTGTGACTTTAGTCATTACCTCATCCAACACATTAATTAAGAGGAGAGGTGACAATACGCTGCCCTGTTTCTCACCACTTGTTTGCTGGAACCAATCTGCCTTTTCATTTCCCACTTTCATAGAACTCAGACTTCCATAGTACGTCTCCTGTTCTCTGCTTTTCTTTTTCCACTGCCTTCCTTTCCAGTGCTTTCAGTATCATTCTGTAAAAACCAAAGCAGACTAAAGAGTACAGCTCTGAATCTCGCGCCTATGTCTCCAGTTGTATACACAGCATCGAAAGGTCAGAACTGCTCACGGAACGAGTACAAGGCAGGCCGAGCGCTGAGCGCCGTCCCACGGGCAGTGGGAGACCGGCTTGGCACCGCAGCGCCCACCACCTCTGCCGGTGGTCCCACTGAGGCAGCGGCGTTTTGTGGGTCAACTCGCCCACGCGCTGCGGCCGCTGGCCACTCATTAGGGAGGCGCGCGCCCACAGATAAACGGCGCAGATAGCGCCACCGACACGGAATGGGTTTCAGCGCCTCTCTTCCTCCCCCCCCCCCTCCCACCCACCCAGTACGGTGCTGTTCGCCGCTTTCTGCGAGACTCATCCCTCTGGGGAACACGTCTTGGCTCTGGCCGCGCACACGATGACCGCGCGATAGCGCCTCGGCAACGCCGACAGCCTTCAGGCCTTGTTTTAATTACTGGCGGAATGCCGCTGGCGATACAGTACGCAGTAAGCTTGCGCTTGGTTGCCCTACTCGATGTTTTTCACCGAACTAGGCGATACTGACCCTACGACTTATCTCAGAAAATAGATTAAGGAAAGGCAAACCTACATTTCTGGCATTTGTTGACTTAGAGAAAGCTTTTGACAATGTTGACTGGAATACTCCCTTTCAAATTCTAAAGGTGGCAGGGGTAAAATACAGGGAGCGAAAGGCTATTTACAATTTGTACAGAAACCAGATGGCAGTTATAAGAGTCGAGGGGCATGAAAGGGAAGCAGTGGTTGGGAAAGGAGTGAGACAGGGTTGTAGCCTCTCCCCGATGTTATTCAATCTGTATATTGAGCAAGCAGTAAAGGAAACAAAAGAAAAATTCGGAGTAGGTATTAAAGTCCATGGAGAAGAAATAAAAGCGTTGAGGTTCGCCGATCACATTGTAATTCTGTCAGAGACACCAAAGGACTTGGAAGAGCTGTTGAACGGAATGAACACTGTCTTGAAAGGAGGATATAAGATGAACATCAACAAAAGCAAAACGAGGATAATGGAATGTAGTCGAATTAAGTCAGGTGATGCTGAGGGAATTAGATTAGGAAATGAGACACTTAAAGTAGTAAAGGAGTTTTGCTATTTGGGGAGCAAAATAACTGATGATGGTCGAAGTAGAGAGGATATAAAATGTAGGCTGGCAATGGCAAGGAAAGCGTTTCTAGATGATAAATAGTTTGGACAAGAAGAGAATAGAAGCTTTCGAAATGTGGTGCTACAGAAGAATGCTAAAAATTAGATGGGTAGATCACATAACTAATGAGGAGGTATTGAATAGAATTGGGGAGAAGAGGAGTTTGTGGCACAACTTGACAAGAAGAAGGGACCGGTTGGTAGGACATGTTCTAAGGCATCAAGGGATGACAAAATCAGCATTGGAGGGCAGCGTGGAAG